>NC_041810.1:7862639-7991723 GCF_900964775.1 Scleropages formosus
TCAGTAACTGAATGTGACACCTTTAGCTGCAACGACTGCAACTGAACCCTTCCTGTAGCTGTTGACCAGGGTCTCTCACCACTGTTTAGGAAGTCTGTCCCACTGTTCCGTGGAGAACTTATTCAGCTCAGTAACATCTGCAGATTTTCCAGCATCAATGGCTCTTTTCAGGTCTCGTCTTCACATCTCATTTTGGGAATCTCAAGATCCAATCAAAGTTAATTTCAGACAACTGCAAAAACAAAGGCAATGGGAGAACCTTCTCATAGTGCTCTAGTGTTTTGCTGCTGTGGAAAGAAAGCTGCGGAGAAACGCTGCGCCGTGCTGGTCTGGTCTCCGTGGACCAGTGTAACCTGGGCTAAAGCGCACAGGCGACACGAGGACGTCAACAGAGTGGCCATTTGTCAGTGTTGAGGGGAGACCAAGGGTTAACTTTCTGTGCACCTGCAGTAATTCTGGATGGAAGCCGAGGCTCTGGCTTCTTCCACTTGAGGCAGAGGTTGTGTGAAGGAAACACACAAGGTGCTGATTTTGGGCCACCGCTGGCCTTCCGTCTCACAGAGGGCACATTCTCGAGAAGGCACATCGGCGCCGTTCCACTTGACTCCTTATCCAGCAAGACCAGCTGAGTGACGAAGCAGCAACAGCTGAAGACTTAAATGTTCCCCTTGGTCACCTGCTCATGTATTAGCTCTGTCTCACCTCTAGGTGGAACTGTGCCCACGCGCGCTCTTTTTCCAGCGTTGGGTGATTCCGGAACATTCCTGTTCTTATTCTTGCATAATAGGAACACACGTACACTTGTGTGTAAGTGAACCTGTGTATCTGGCAATGGTGTTTCTCTGCCTGATCAGAATGTCGACTTATTTTCGGAGCCTTCTGGGGAAATTTGTGAAATTATACTTTGTTGTTATATTTCTCTCAACTCTGGGAAAATTAAAGCTAGTAATAGACTCATGAGATTCAGCAGGTGGTGCAGGGATTAGAGCCACTGCCTTCCACTCCAATATCCAAGGTTCCAGTCCCACTTCCTGCTATAGTCTCCTTCATCAAGGTAGTTCCTCTGAACTGGTGCGAACCAAATGACCCTGCTGTGTAAATACTGGGTAAATCAGTGTATATCCCTCACACTAAATGGCTTTGTTTCCATTTTCTGTGGTATATTAGAGTTCCCACTAGGAAACATCTGTCCATAATGAAATGTTGAGCAGTTTGGATAGGAGGACAGTGTTTTTGTGGTATTGCAGTTAGTGCTGTCAGCTGGAGAGATGAGGCACGGTGGTCCACTGTGTCCAAAGTGCTGATTTTAACAGCTGATGGAGGAGTTCCCTTCGGGGGTGTGTGTCCCCTCCTTAGAATTCCTTCTGTCCACTTAGTAAGTGAGACAAACTGATTGATGATGTGGCAACAGCTGAAGTGGCACAAGTTCAAGGCCGGGCGCTTCGCCGCGGCCCTTGGTGGCCACTAGAGCACGCTGAGAGTACGCAGTCGGCATGGGGAATATGCGGTATGTGTCGTGTCTGCTGTGTCACGTGTACAGGGGACATCTCAGTGTACTGCAGTGTGGCTTGTGTGTTTAGCTGCATGAACTTTTTTGTATTAAAAATGGCATGGACCCTGTAGGTGCCCAAGTAACCCTACAGGTACAGTTGTAAGGAGATGAAGATAGATGGATGGTCCGTGGTTAGGTGCATATACATGCATGAGCAGTACATATGCATACACTATATACACAGGTAACTGGGTTGATAGATAGATGGAGAGAAGGAAGGATGGATGATGGATGGATTGACTGACTTATGCCTGATTAGATTTGTTCTGCACTGTGTAGCTATGTGTTGAAGTCTGCTTTACTTTCTTCCGTCAGCTCGTCTCTCCGCTCTCGTCTCTTGTCTCTCCCCGTCTCTCCTTGTGTCGCAGGCCAGGCGCGGAGCCATCGGCAGAGTGTGCTACTGTTGGGGTGAACTGGGACTGCACCCCCACCCCAAGTCAATGCGCGAGGAAGAGGGAAGGAGCCGCAGCTGCAGATGCCCCGTCCCTCGAGGAATTATGTTTGTTCCGCATTCATCCATCTACGCAATCAGTCGCTCATGGGAATCTTGATTTGTGGACGTGGAGCCGCTGCACGGGATCATTTCACGTGGGTGTCCATGCAGAGTCTTCCAGAGGTTTGAGTCACAACTAATGAACAAGGAGAGGGAAGCAAATGCTGGTGCTCACAGTGCTCAGGAGGAACTGTGTGTGTGTGTGTGTGTGTGTGTGTGTGTGTGTGTGTGTGTGTGTGTGTGTGTGTGTGTGTGTGTACCTCGTCCTTATGGCTCTCAGTGTGTGCGCCCGTGTGGTTCTCTAATCCTCAAAGGTCACACACAAACTTGTCCCCCTCCCAAGTGTCCTCGGCTCTTCAGCAGGGCTTCCAATCTCCAGCCGTAAATCAGCGCACCTGTTCCCTCGCACCTGGAGCCTTCGCTCAGTGGCGAATGGGGAGGGGTGGCACTCTCGGAAACACAGGTCATGGAGAGGTCACACAGAGGTCGTCCACCAACATGCCGTACTGTTGGCACCACTTTTACCATGTTCTGGTGCGCTGTGGTGGAGGAATGAGTCGGGATCCAGCTTCACTGAGTGGAAGACATTTCTCCAGGGCACTCAATATTTGGACCTTTTTCTGCTATGCAGTGGAGTTTTTTGGTCCTCTGGAGTGCATTCAGTGTCATAAGTTATTACTTTTGCTTTCCTTCTGACACCGGTGCACCTTAAACTTGTGTTCCAAACCTTTTCCCTCATGCGCCCTACTGAGACTCCATTTATACACGGTAATTACGGACTCCGTATATAACTTTCATAAGAGCTAAGCAGCAGCCAAATATTGCACATGTGACTTTTATGAGAAATAAAAAAGCTTGAGTGCGCTGGTGTGGTCAAAGCGACGTGGCCCCTGTTGAGCACCTGCTGTGCTTCATACTGCGCTAGTACCTTCGCCTTCCTATGCTGCTTGGCAGAAGGCTGATGTAGAATTACACTAATAGCGGTATCACTGTCTTATAACGCTAGTGCGAGAAGTATAGCTGTGACTGGACACAAGATCCCTTAACGCCGTGTGAGCCAAGCGTACACTGCAGTGCAGCATGCCGCTAGAAGCAGTGTTTGCAACATTATCAGCTCTCACAGGTCGTCTGATCGCCACTCTTCTGGAAGCATTTTGATATTCTCATACTTTTTTGTAGTTATGTACTCTTGTACTTATACACTAAATCACCGCTTTGCTTGCATGTCACTTCAAAGGCACTAATCTGAGATCAGTGGTGAACCCAGCACTTCCAAAGCTCAGGAACTGGTTTTTCTGTTGTAATCTGTGCATTTATTGTTCTGAATCCATGACATCATTTCCGTTTGTTTGTGAGAAAAGGACGAGTTGTGAGTAGACCTTGAGAATATAGTAAAACTGTTAGGTTTGACATGGCAGGATTAGGTCCTGTCTGGATATTTTACAACGCCAGGTTACCTCAGAAAAACAAAATATGCAGAACTGACAATGTGAGCTGAATGAAATCCACTCTGCTGAAATGTGTAGGGCTGAACTCCTTATGCCATGTCAGACAGTGAACTGCCTGGCTGAAGAAAAACTTGAATCGCTTTGAGTTGAATAACCGACTTTTGGGTCCAACACCAGGAAGCGTCTTGAATCTCGCACTTTAAGTCCAGTCCACTAGTCGTAATGACTCATCTTAAAAAGTACAACAGCCTATCGTGTAGCGAACAGTGGAGTTGTGTATTTTCAAAGATGGAAGCATTTTCCAGTTTATTTTTGACTGCATATTTGTCACTTATCTGTCTTCTAAATGTTCTGTTTACGAAGGGAAACCAGCGTATGATGCAACCTGTGTTTACCCTCCGTGCCGATAGATGGCAGTAAAGAGGCCCTTATGCAATACGAGGGTGGGTCAAATGGCAATAAAAAACATCGAAGCAGAGCAGTGTGGGACCCCCTGAGTGCAACCCACTTCCCAAGTGCATACATCTCGTGGGAGAACCCTAATGCTGTCCCTAACCCTGAGTTGTAGTGATCAAGATGAGAGGCGTTGGAGACAGAGTATTTTTATTTCTGCTCATTTTACATAGTTTTCATGTAATGAAGCCTGGAGTAAATGGTTCCAAGCCATTTATTCCAAGTTTCATTAAATGAAAACTATTTTAAAATTTATTACAGCTAAATGAGAGATTTCTGCAAAATCTAACCTGCATATAAATGGAGGATTGTGTATTTTTAAGGTGTCATTGATTGTGACTGGGTGGTTAATTTGATTCTGGAGTTCCGACTGAAACGAGTTAGAAACAGACTTCCGGGCTCAGTAACGTTTGTCAGTTGAGGAGTTGGCAGCGTGCTGAGTGCCTGGCATTCTGCTGCTTCTTTCCCCACCAGTTTCTGTGTGACGTTACCTTGATTTTAGGGCCCCATGGCGTCCCATCATGGAGGTTACCCACACACCTCTCGCTTTACTGCCGCCTAATTTCATCCCTCCGCTGCCGGCAGGGATTTCATTCCGCTTTCAGGTTCTGTGTACCTATGTCGTCCAAGTGCCACATCATACTGTCCTTCTTCCGTTCTAATCGATGTTTTGTCTGTTTTCATTGCTTCATTTTTTCACTTCGATTAGCAAATGGATCTGCAAAGTGTACAAAATGCACTTTAACTTTTACTGTACCATCCAGCATTAATTTCTACCTCACTAGATAAAATTGTGTTAAGAACTTTCTATATAATGTGAAGGACATTTATGACTGATTATAGTTTCATAAATGCAGTAGTAAGTGAAAATACTTATGACTAATGAATGATGATGAGAATAATAAAACATAAAAATATGTCTCAGACTGATTTGTTTTATTTCACCAAGTAGGTTTCTTTAGTATGTTGTCAGCGTCAGTCTGGATTTCCCTCGTCTTTCTTTAACCTTTATATCCCCAGAACGGTAAGGAGGCACCAGTGAGGCCTTCATTTCATAAATCTTTGTACATTTAATTTAATTTAGTGATGGACGCAAAGGATAGTGTGATCACACACCTTTTGGAGCAGGTGGAACAAACAGCAGGATGAACGAGAAGTTGAACATTATTCACTGAAGAACTTTACCACGGTATTCACACATCCATCCACGAGGGCCAGTGGCACCTTCTCACTGTACAGTGTGGTGTTCACACATTTTTTCTTCAGTTTTTTTCAAATGTTATTCTTAAACATTCCCAGTGTCTTTACATTTCATCCTGCATTTATCAAATTAACTGTCGATATTGTATATTAAAACGTATGGTAGCTGAACAGGTGTAACACGCAGAGTACTATATTTCCTGTAGTTTCATTTAGATAATTTAGATCCTTTAGCTTTCAAGTATTTATATGTGAAAGTTATTCCTCTCTGGCTCAATCCAAGTAAATTATCAGTAACTAAAGGAAGTTTCTGAGGAGGGAAGATATTTCTGAATCATGTAGCCTGGAACAAGTACTGTTTTCTCCTTCATTGCATTCCACACCTCATTCTGTCCTCTTGCCTCCCCCTCGACACACTGAGGACTTTGCCGAGACTGGGTTTGGTTTTTCTAGGTAGCAGTTCCTCAGGTGGGGGCCACAGTGAGCTCTTGGGGGGCTCAGCCTGGAGGTCAGTGCACCCAGAGGTTTTAGTTTCTTCCTTAATTTGGTGCCAAAACATTTTAGTTCGCCTTGTGTGCTGGATGCTGTAGCTAACTGACTGCCCACATTTCAGTTTCATAACTTCTTTTTTTTATTGGAGCTGAAAAAGGTGGCGTGTTAGAGCTTTAGAAGCAGTAGTCGAGTAAAGTACTGAAATTATTCATCCAAAAATTTACTTGAATAAAAGAAAAAGCATGTGGTTTAAAAAAAGAAAAAACTGTTTGAGTAGTGAAATTGCACAATGAAAATTAAGCTTTTTGATGTTCCGAAAGAGCAATGTCACAGAAACTGAATTACGTTTCAACTCATGTCCGAACGGGCAGTACAGGCACTGTGAGGCACTGGCGCTACACAGGGCAAGTGGGTCGTGGAAATAGCAAAATAAGCAGTGAGCATATTAATTTACATATCAATGAACAATGAAGTATTTTACAGCTTTCAAGAACTTGATTTTGCAGGTAAATGCTGACTTGAAACTCTCCACTAGCAGTTCCAAGTAAACCAAAATACTTCAGAACAGTAATACTTTATATATTTATTTGTGTCATTGACGAGGATGCGAGGCTGAGGAATTGGTGAAGACCCAGTTGCGGGTTCTTTTATTGAAATCTCAAGCAAGGAGCAGACAAGAGTCGTTGGGGATGGACGTGGGTTGATCGAGGAGCAGATGTTCTTGGGATGAGACTGGAGACAAGGTCAAAGGAGCAAAGCAGAGGGTCTGGAATCGGGATGTTGGAAGCAGGAAACAAGGGTAAAGAAACGAAAGGGATCTGGGAGAACAAGGAGGTAGGTACTGTTTCTTGCTTACATGCAGGAGATGCAGCTTCACTCTAAGAGGTTTTGCAACCAGGTGTGCCGGACTGGCCTCTTTATACCTTGCTGCTTTGATTAGGAGAAGGTGTGGGCGTTTGGCACGGGGTCGTGGGCGTGACAGTCCCCTCTCCCCTACAGGAGGCTCCTGCTGCCCTGTAGTCCCTGGATGGAGATTCCCTGGGCCTGGGTGCTGGCTGGTCTGGGTGGTCCCTGCGGAAATCAGACATCAGAACAGTATGTCCTGTGCAGAGACACGACGCTGTTCCTCCGAGCCATACCCATCCAAGTCAACCAGGTATTGTATTCCCCTGCGCTGACACCTGGAGTCATGGAGCATCTGAATGGTGTACGTTGGGGCCCCATCCTCCTTGATCAGCGAGGGTGGTGCAGCTTCTCGAGGGGCCTGGAACAGGGACATCCTGTATGGCTTGCGGTGGGATACTTGGAATGTGGGGCACACACGTAGCTGCTGGGGCAATTGCAACCGGTAGGTCAGCGGCTTGACCTGGAGAAGAATCTTGAAGGGGCCGATGTATTGTGGACTGAACTTCTTTGATGGGAGCCGCAACTTGATGTCCCTAGTGGACAACCATACCCTTTGTCCTGGAAGGAAGGAGAGGGTGCGTTGGTGTTGATCTGCCTGCTGTTTAAACTGGGGGGTGCTTTGGTGCAGATGGTCCTTCACAACGTTCCAGGCCTCTTCGCAGCCCTGGAGTCACATGTCAACCGCAGGCATGTCACTAGGCCCTGGATGCCATGGGAATAGAGGAGGCTGATACCCTAGAGCACACTGAAAGGGGGAGAGGCCAGTGGATGCGTGAGATAGAGAGTTGTGGGCGTATTTGGCCCAGGGTAGAAACCAGGACCATTGGTGTTGCTTCTGGCTGCAATAGCTATGAAGGAATCTCCCGATGTCTTGATGAAGTCTCTCCACCTGGCCATTCTCTTGGGGGTGGTATCCTGATGTGAGACTCACCTACACCCTTAACTTGTGCCAGAACGCCTTCCAGACTTGTGAGGTGAACTGGGGGACTCGGTGGGACACGATGTCATCTGGGAGGATATAAAGTGAAAGACATGTTGGAATAGGGCCTCTGCAGTTTCAAGTGCCATGGGGAGTCCTGGCAGTGGGATTAAGCAGCATGCTTTGGAGAAACGGTCAATGATTGTCAGTATGATGTTATTATCCTCCGAAGGAGGAAGGTCTACTAGGAAATTGACTGCTATGTGGGACCATGGCCAGGATGGTACTGGCAGGGGCTTCAGTAATCCTACGGGTTTCTTGTTTGGGGTCCTGGCCTGTGCACAGACCTCACAGGCCTCTGTACTCCTGGACGTCCTCTCGGATGGAGGACCACCAGAATTGCCCTTGCAGGAGGGAGACCGTTCGTCGGTAACAGGGGTGCCCAGCGACTAGGGAGTCAAGAGCTCATTGGAGTAGTGAAGGTTTCATGCTTACCGGGACATATTCCTTACCGACAGGCTTGTCTGCTGGACAGGGCTCTGTTTCCCGGGCAGTCCGGAGGTCCTGCAAGAACTGCCACCGAACGGGAGCTACAATACAAGTCTCAGGTAAGATGAGCTTTGGTGAGGCTGGGGGCGAGTTCCTGTCATGCATGGGTGTCAGCCCTGGTTTTTTTCATGCCTGGCTGGTATGACACCGTGACTCTAAAGTGGGTGAAAGATAATGCCCATCAGGCTTGACTTGGGTTCAGGCGGCAAGCCGTTTGTAGGTACTCTAGGTTGCAGTGGTCTGTGAGAACCAGGAATGGGTTTGCAGAACCCCTCCAACAAGCGTTGCCACTCTTCCAAGGCTAATTTGATGGTCAAAAATTCCCGATTCCCTATGTTATAATTGCCCTTGGCTGGGGACAATTACCGTGGAAAGTAAGCACAGGGATGAATTTTCTGTGGGATGCCTTGCTATTGAGATAACACTGCTCCGACCCCCACGACTGAAGTGTCCACCTCAATTACAAATGGTAGCGAAGGATCCGGGTCTTTGAGCATAGGCGCTGCGCTGAACTGCTCCTTAAGTTCCCGCAAGGCTTTCAGTGCCTTGTCGGTCCACATGAGATAACCCGTTAGGGGGGTGGCCACCAAGCTGAAACCTCAAATAATCCTCTGATAGAAATTTGCAAAACCCATAAATCGCTGTAGGGCTTTCACTGAGACAGGTCTGGGCCACTCCAAAACCGCTCTGACCTTTTCGGGATCCATAGTTTCCCCATGCACACTCAGAATGAACCCGAGGAAAGAGACTTGTTGCTGACGGAAAAGGCACTTCTCACCCTTTATGTAGAGGAGGTTAGCCAGCAACCGCTTTAACACGTGCTGCACCTGCTGGACGTGCTGTTCCCTCGATCTGGAGTAGATGAGGATATCATCCAAAAAGATGCACTTGTTGACCAGATTCCCCAAAATGTGGTTAACAAAGGCCTGGAACACCGATGGTGCATTCGAAATACCGAAAGGCATCATCATGTACTTGTAGTGATCGAGGGAGGTGCTGAAAGTGGTCTTCCACTCATTCCCTTTCTGGATCCGGATGAGGTTATATGCACTCCGCAGGTCAAGTTTTGTGAACACCTGGGCCCCATGGACCTGTTCCAGAGCTGCAGTAATGAGTGGTAGGGGATGAGGATACTTGACAGTTATTGTGTTGAGCCCCTGATAATCAATGCACGGGCATAGCCCTCCATTCTTTTTCTCAATAAAGAAAAACCTGCAGAGGCCAGTGAGGTCCAGGGCTGAATTATCCCAGAGGCTAATGTCTCAGTCACATACTCCTGCATGACCTTTTGCTCGGGCAGAGACAGAGGGTACACTCTGGCCCAAGGGGGAGAAGTGCCTAGCAGGCGATTGATCGCACAATCCCACGGCCAGTGTGGGGGCAGGGTGATGGCCCTGCTTTTGTTGAAGACCTCCATGAGGTCTTGGTACTCTTTCCGGATTACCAAAGGCTGAGCTTAGTTGGGGCCTTTGACGGAGGTGGCTTGACAGGGGAGAGACAGATGGGCCTTAGCACACTGCGGACACCACTCTACGAGTTCCCTGGTGCTCCACGTGAACACCGGGTCGTGTTTGGTGAGCCAAGTGAAACCCGGGATGACAGTATGAAGAGTATCTGGGGACTGGTTAAGAAAAAAAACACAAGGTCCTCCATGTGGCACGCCCCGACATGCAGACTCAGAGGCTCGGTTCATGACTCCACTTCCCCAGTGCCCAGTGGTTGCCCATTGAGAGCACTGACACGTAACGTTATGTCACACCCCCATGTTGGAATGCCATGTATCCTGGCGAAAGCTGAATCCATAAAACAGCTAGCTGCCCTGGAATCCATCGGTGACCCCCAGGACATGACTATGGGCACTGTTACATGGTTTATGGGCCTGTGAAAACCACTCACTTTTGAATCCTGGCTGGGATCTCTAGGAAAACCAGGCAGGTGGCATAAAATGTCCGGGGTCACCACAGTATAGACACAACTGGCTGCAGAACCAGCGTTACCTTTTGTCCAGGGTCAGGTGCCCCTGTCCAACCTGCATGGGCTAAGGGGACTCGGGAGGGGCATTGGTCACAGGTGGGGCCAGCCAGAGATGCTGTGTTTGTTCCCAGGCCAGGTTGTCAATCATGATTGCGGTTCCCACAAAGCGGTCGAACGTCCAATCTTCCCCTCAGTAGGGCAGCTTGGCCTGAATCCGTGGGTGCAGGCCATTCCTGAAGCTCACCAGAAGGGTTGTTGGGTTCCAGGTGCTTTCTTTTGCCAGTGTCTGGAACTCCAAGGAATATGCCTCCACTGAGCGATTGCCCTGCTGAATTTGTGTCAGGCAGTGGCTGGCAGTGTGGGTTGAGAGCAGGTGATCATGTTTCTTAAAACACTCATAGGTGGTAGGGATGTGTTTCTTCCAGATGGCCGTGGCCCATTTGAACATGGGTTCAATCAGCAATGAAATCAAGTAGGTGATCTTAATGTCATCTGTCTTATACACCTGTGGCAGGCTTGAGAAGAAACCCCTGGCATTTGTCGGGGGGGCCGTTGTACCTTTCGAGGAGCAGATGTCGTTCTTAGGATGAGACTGGAGACGAGGTCGAAGGAGCAAAGCAGAGGGTCTGGAACCAGGATGTCGGAAACAGAAAAGATGGGGAAAGGAACGAAGGGGATCTGGGAGAACAAGGAGGTAGATACTGCTTCTCACTGACACATGGGAGATGCAGTTTCACTCTAAGAAGTTCTGGAACCAGGTGTGCCAGACTGGTCTCTTTATACCCTGCTGCTTTGATCAGGAGCAGGTGCAGGTGTCTGGCATGCAGTCATGGGCATAACAATATGTTTACAGTAATATAATTTGTTAGTTTTTTTCACACCTTTTGCTTATGAAGAATTTAAGAGCATGCATGCAAAATGCAGCCTGGATCCTCATTAGTGGTATGAGCTTAAATATACAACTGGACATTTATAATCAAAGTTGACATTGACTTTTCGATATTGAGTTAATGTCCTAACAGCCTTTACGTTAATGAGAGGAAGAGATGAATGATAACCAGAGACGAAGTAGTGCGTAACTTGCTAACTTTATTGACTAATTTCTGACAGTGTTTAACAAGAAATTCATATTATATGAATGCCTGTCAGTTCCTGTAAAGCTTGATTTTTCTGCTCTTGTCATCATTCAGCTTCTTTACCCTGGAGAAAACAGAATGGAAAAAATCAAGAATCAGTCATACTGTACTGTATGTCCCTTATTGTAACATATTTAAAGCTTTATTTTAATGTGTGCTTTTTACGGTCAACATATCATGTTTAAACTGTAGCGTATACCAGAAAATATACAAAATATAACAAATAAGTAATAGAAAATCATGTCCATTATGGACCATATTTTTTATTTGAGAAACATTATACATCATGTATTATTGAAAATAATAAAATTTTGAAAGCTGCTTTCCTATATTTTTGTTATAAGTTTGCAATGGTTTTTATTTCATATGCACCTGCAAATAAAGCACAAAATCGAAGGCTTTTCAAACTGCTTCGGAAAGTTAACTGATTGTTGTTGAGTTACAATGAGTATGTTTGTTTGGCCTCACTTTGTGTTACAACTGCTACTCATTTTTCTCTTTGTTCTGTCATTTGCTGCTGGCTGTTGCTCTGTTCGTATTCTAAAGGTGTGAAGAATTAGAGCAGTTCAACACTTATTGCAGAACCTTGACCTTAGGGATGGTTCCTAGTCTGCAGGCATTAGCTCTTTTAATACTTTTATAGCTTTTATACTCTTAGTCATATTCATCTTTTTTCTTTCCTATACTTTTCCACAATTTTTTAATTGGTGACTGGTTTAAAGCTTTAAAACACAGTGACAATCTCATGGCAAAATGTGCTACACTAAATACAATCCTACTGATATTCTGTCCTAAACTAATTGTGCCTGTAGTGTCTTAAAGATACTAGGGTTCTGTACAGAGAAGTAACTCAACAGAACAGTGGTCCTTCAAAGCTATGTCCTTGTCCAGCTCAATAAGTCAAACAGCATGCCTGCATAATGCAATGAAATTTTGGTAGTTAACATTCTGGCTGAGCCACGTGGACCTCTCATGTTCGTGTTATAAGTTTAAATCCAATATAAAATTTTTATTACCTTGCTGATGTCACGGCTCTTGGCTCTCAGCTTGTTGACCTGAGACTCGGCGATGTCGGCACGTTCCTGAGCTTCCTCCAGCTCGTGCTGTACTTTCCTGTACCTGGACAGGTGGGTGTTGGCCTGCTCCTCCTGTGAAGGAGTCAAACAGCTCGTCAGTGGACACGTTCAACTGTGATTCCTCAAATGAAACAAGTTTACTTTCGGTTTATTTCAATGTCTAAGACCTCAGTTATACATTGTTTGTCAGAAACACAACATCTTACACAGGAAATCAGACTTACAGCTTCCTCAGCCTGCCTCTTGTAGGACTTCACTTTCAGCTGCAGCTTGTCAACAAGATCCTGCAGTCTGGTTATGTTCTTCTTGTCCTCCTCAGTCTGCAGGCAGTAAAGATGGTTGAATTGAGGTTACGGTGCTTAGCCGTTCTTCACGGTACTGTGTTTTAATAAGCAGCGGTAAAATCTTACCTGGTAGGTGAGCTCCTTGACCCTCCTTTCGTATTTACGGACTCCTTTGATGGCATCGGCTCCACGTCTCTGTTCACCTTCAACCTCACTTTCCAGCTCACGGACCTAATATGTAAGAACCCTTCTGTATTTTTCAAATTCATAGCATTATACTGGTAAATTATAAAAGTGAAGTGCTAGAAAGTGCAGTGAAAAATGATTTAGCTTCAATTACACTTCAGACGTCCTATCAAACAGTTCACAAGAATCAGTGTCTGCTTTTGGAATTCATAATATTATACTGGCAAACTGGGCAGGAACTGTGGATCAAGCAGCATCTGTTACCCTTGCTTCCAGTTTCTGGAGCTGTTTCTTTCCACCCTTCATGGCCAAACTCTCAGCCTCATCCAGACGATGCTGAAGGTCCTTGACTGTGACCTCCAGGTTCTTCTTCATCCTCTCCAGGTGAGCGCTGGTGTCCTGTTCCTTCTTCAGCTCCTCTGCCATCATAGCAGCCTGCATTTTTTTCATGCAAAAAACATTAGAGCAGTGGACTGTTATGTATCCTTACTTCTTGTTGTCATTGTAGCAGAGCTTCTGATAAAGCAATAAAAGAGCCACTACTGACATCAGTAATAGCTTTCTTGGCCTTCTCCTCAGCATTTCTCGCTTCCTGAATGGTGTCTTCAACCTCCCCTTGGATCTGAACAAGGTCAGCTTCAAGCTTCTTCTTTGTATTGATGAGACTTGTGTTCTGAAGAAATAAGTGTTTGTTGAGCATTGTACAAATATTTCGCTGAACATCCAGTTGAAAGTTACCCTTACCTGGGAGTGCAGCAGAGTGACACGCTCACTGGCATCAACCAGCTCCTGCTCCGCCACTTTGCGGCCTCTCTCCGTCTGCTCCAGAGCAACTCTCAGCTCCTCAATCTCGGCCTGCATCAGGGTGTTCCGTCGTTCAACCATAGCAACCTGCTCCTTCATGTCCTCCTGTCCTCTGATGGCTTCATCAAGGTGCAGTTGGGCATCCTTGGGGACCGAAAAGACATTTTTAAGGAATGACTTCTTATAAAACATACTGTGTTTTCATTGGATCTCGCAGAAGTACCTTGAGCTGTCCCTGGACGTTCCTTAGCTGTTTCTGGGCCTCAACGGCCTGGCGGTTGGCATGACTCAGCTGGATTTCCATCTCATTGAGATCTCCCTCCATCTTCTTCTTGACTCTCAGAGCATCGTTCCTGCTTCTGACTTCAGCGTCGAGACTGCTCTGCATGGAGTCAATGATTCTCTGACTGTTCCTCTTGATCTGCTCTATCTCCTCATCCTTCTCAGCGAGCTTCCTGTCAATTTCTCCCTTGACCTGGTTGAGCTCCAACTGGATTCTAACGATCTTGGATTCCTCATGTTCCAGAGTGGCCTTTAAAAAGCATATATATATATGAAAATGATAGTGATAGTGAAAGTGATACATTATTTTAATTTATGGTCAAATCATTGCTTCTGCTTCCTCCAGGGCAGTCTGGATATCAGACCTCTAAATCTCAGATTCTTCACGCTGAAGTGTGCATTAAATATTTAAATGAATATCTGTTTTTTTTTAAAGTCATGCAAGCACAAAAAACTAGATTTTATCAAGAAGAGAGTACAAAAGTGACATAGAACTTATATTAATCATACTTTAGAAAATTACTCAGTGCAAACATCCATCCATCTTCCTCCGCTTATCCGGGACCGGGTCGCGGGGGCAGTAGTCTAAGCAGAGCCTCTTAGACTACTTCCCTCTCCCCGCAAACCTCCTCCAGCTCCTCTGGGGGAACCCCAAGGCGTTCCCAGGCCAGCTGGGAGACGTAGTCTCTCCAACGTGTCCTGGGTCTGCCCCGAGGCCTCCTCCCAGTGGGACATGCCCGGAACACCTCCCCAGGGAGGCGTCCAGGAGGCATTCGGAACAGATGCCCGAGCCACCTCAACTGGCTCGTCTCGATGCGGAGGAGCAGCGGCTCTACTCCGAGTTCCTCCCGGGTGACTGAGCTCCTCACCCTATCCCTAAGGGTACGCCCAGCCACTCTGCGGAGGAAACTCATTTCTGCCGCTTGTATCCGCGATCTCATTCTTTCAGTCATGATCCAGAGTTCATGACCATAGGTGAGGGTAGGAACGTAGATCGACCGGTAAATTGAGAGCTTCGCCTTACGACTCAGCTCCCTCTTCACCACAACAGACCGGTACAATGACCGCATTACTGCGGACGCCGCACCGATCCATCTGTCAACCTGCCGCTCCATTTTTCCCTCACTCATGAACAAGACCCCGAGATACTTAAACTCCTCCACTTGAGGGAGCAACTCCCCCCTAACCCGGAGGGGGCAATCCACCTTTTTCCGACTGAGAACCATGGTCTCGGATTTGGAGGTGCTGATTCTCATCCCCGCCGCTTCGCACTCAGCTGCAAACCTCTCCAGCGCACGCTGCAAGTCTTGATTCGATGAAGCCAACAGGACCACATCGTCCGCAAAAAGCAGAGACGAGATCCTGCGGCCACCAAAACAGACACCCTCCATTCCCTGGCTGTGCCTAGAAATTCTGTCCATGAAGATAATGAACAGAATCGGTGACAAAGGGCAGCCCTGGCGGAGTCCAACATGCACCGGGAACAGGTCTGACTTACTGTCGGCAATGCGAACCAAGCTCCTGCTCCGGTCATACAGGGAACGAGCAGCCCATAGCAGCGAGCCCCGAACCCCATAATCCCGAAGTACCCCCCACAGGATGCCACGAGGGACACGGTCGAATGCCTTCTCCAGGTCCACAAAACACAGATGGACTGGTTGGGCAAACTCCCATGAACCCTCCAAGACCCTAGTGAGAGTATAGAGCTGGTCCAGTGTTCCATGGCCAGGGCGAAAACCGCATTGCTCCTCCTGGATCCGAGGTTCGACTATCGGTCGGATTCTCCTCTCCAGTACCCCGGCATAGACTTTCCCAGGGAGGCTAAGGAGTGTGATCCCCCGGTAGTTGGAACACAATCTCCGGTCCCCCTTCTTAAAAAGAGGGACCACCACCCCGGTCTGCCAGTCCAGAGGCACCGTCCCCGAACTCCACGCGATGCTGCAGAGGCGTGTCAGCCAAGACAGCCCCACAACATCCAGAGACTTGAGAAACTCGGGGCGGATCTCATCCACCCCCGGAGCCTTGCCACCGAGGAGTTTTTTGACTACCTCAGCAACTTCAGCCAGGGTAATGGACTAGTCCCCCTCCAAGTCCCCAGCCTCAGCTTCCTCTACGTAAGGTGTGTCGGAGGGATTGAGGAGATCCTCAAAGTACTCCTTCCACCGCCCGAGGACATCCTCAGTTGAGGTCAGCAGTGCACCACTTCCACTGTAAACAGTGTTGGCGGAACACTGCTTCCCCCCTCTGAGTCGCCGGACGGTTTGCCAGAATCTCTTTGAGGCTGACCGAAAGTCTTCCTCCATGGCCTCACCGAACTCCTCCCAGGCCCGAGTTTTTGCCGCGGCGACTGCCAGAGCCGCGTTCCGTCTGGCCCGCCAGTACCCGTCAGCTGCTTCAGGAGTCCCATGAGCCAGCCAGGCCCGATAGAACTCCTTCTTCAGCTTGACGGCATCCCTTACCTCCGGTGTCCACCACCGTGTTCGGGGATTGCCGCTGCGACAGGCGCCGGAGACCTTATGGCCGCAGCTCCGAACCGCTGCCCCGACAATGGAGGTGTGGAACATAGTCCATTTGGACTCAATGTCCCCAGTCTCCCTCGGGACCTGGTTGAAGCTCTGTCGGAGGTGGGAGTTGAAGACCTCTCTGACAGGGGCCTCCGCCAAACATTCCCAACAGACCCTCACTATGCGTTTGGGCCTGCCAGGTCTATCCAGCTTTTTCCCCCGCCATCGAATCCAACTCACCACCAGGTGGTGATCAGTTGACAGCTCAGCCCCTCTCTTCACCCGAGTGTCCAAGACATATGGCCGAAGATCAGAAGAAACGACTACAAAGTCAATCATCGACCTCTGACCTAGGATGTCCTGGTGCCAAGTGCACTGATGGACACCCTTATGCATGAACATGGTGTTTGTTATGGACAAACCGTGACTAGCACAGAAATCCAATAACAACTCAGCACTCGGGTTCAGATCAGGGAGGCCGTTCCTCCCAATCACACCCCTCCAGGTGTCACTGTCGCTGCCCACGTGGGCGTTAAAGTCCCCCAGTAGAACGACAGAGTCCCCAGTGGGAGCGCTTTCCAGCACGCCCCCCAGGGACTCCAAAAAGGCCAGGTACTCTGCCCTGCCGCTAGGCGCATAAGCACAAACGACAGTGAGAGACCGTTCCCTGACCCGAAGGCGCAGGGAGACGACCCTCTCATTCACAGGGGTAGACTCCAACACATGGCGGCTGAACTGGGGGGCTATTAATAAGCCCACACCCGCCCACCGCCTCTCACCCTGGGCAACGCCAGAATAGTGGAGAGTCCATCCCTGGTCGAGAAGAGTGGTTCCAGAACCCAAGCTGTGAGTGGAAGTGAGCCCGACTATATCTAGACGGTATCTCTCAACCTCCTGCACTAGCTCAGGCTCCTTCCCCGCCAGTGAGGTGACATCCCAAGTCCCAAAAGCCAGAGTTGGCGTCCGAGGTTTGGGTCGACTGGGCACTCGGCCCCGAGCACTGCCCAAATCACAACGCACCGGCCCCTTACGGTCTCTCTGGCAGGTGGTGAGCCCACCGAAGAGTGGCTCCACGTCATGGCTTTGGGCTAAGCCCGGCCAGGCCCCGTGGGCATAGACCTGGCCACCAGGCGCTCGCATGCGAGTCCCCCCCCCAGGCCTGGCTTCAGGGTGGGGCCCCGGTGACCCCATACCGGGCGGGGTGAACGAGATCCTTGATTTAATAGTCAAAAGGGGATTTTGAACCCCTTATGCAAATGCAATGCAAACACACACACACACATTTTCAGAACCACTTGTCCCATACGGGGTTGCGGGGGAACCGGAGCCTACCCGGCAACACAGGGCGTAAGGCCGGAGGGGGAGGGGACACACCCAGGACGGTACGCCAGTCCGTCGCAAGGCACCCCAAGCGGGACTCAAACCCCAGACCCACCGGAGAGCAGGACTGTGGTCCAACCCACCGCACCACCGCGCCCCCTCCGCAATGCAAACATTTAAATTTACACACACACACACACACACACACACACACACACACACACACACACACACACACACACACACACACACACACACACACACACACACACACACACACACACACACACACACACACACACACACACACACACACACACACACACACACTTTCAGAACCGCTTGTCCCATACGGGGTCACGGGGAACCGGAGCCTACCCGGTAACACAGGGCATAAGGCCGGAGAGGGAGGGAACACACCCAGGACGGGACGCCAGTCCATCGCAAGGCACCCCAAACAGGACTCAAACCCCAGACCCACCGGAGAGCAGGACTGTGGTCCAACCCACTGCGCCACCGCACCCCCAGAGAAATTTACATATACTGCATTCTAAATTGTACGATGTCATTTGTTCTGTAAACAGATGATAATTTAGCATATTGGAGTGATGATAGGTACATTTTTCTTAGGTTTAGCACAGGAGTAAAAATTTTATCATTTAAATTTATGGTAGTTCGGCCCAAAGTCATGTAAATTTGTGTAATGGCTAGTTTTCAGGAAAGCAAGATGTATATAAAATAGGTTAAGGCTGTATAAGTTTACCTCAGCTTCTTCTAAAGCAGTCTGAATTTCTGCCTTCTCAGTCTCTGCTGTCTTTTTAGCCTTCTCCAGCTCATGAATGGTCTTTCCAGTTTCACCAATCTGTTCAGTCAGGTCTGAGATCTCCTCTGCAGGGAAAACAAGAATATTGAAACTTGCTCAAGAGGTAAATTTTGGGCAATAAATGGATTAATTCCAATTGTTCAGTAAAAGAACTGGATTGATTTTAAACATCAGTCAGTTGCACATAAAATAATTGACACTCTTCATTAATATGTAGTAATAAGATGTAAGTACGCTGCAAGTTTTTGTTCTCTCTCTTCATGGTCTCCAGATGGTCCAAGGTTTCTTCGTAGGAGTTCTTCATCTTGAAGAGCTCAGTGCTGAGAGAACGAGCCTCTTTCTGAGCTCCTTCCAGCTCTGCCTGGCTTTCCTCGTACTTCTGTTTCCATTCAGCCAGAACCTATAGAAACATTAGCAGTAGAAGGAATGAGAAATGAAGAGTGCTTGAAATAACTGTAAAAGCAAAGACAAATGGCGCTACTGTCGGAATTCAAAAATGACAAAGTAGTCCTAGAATAGGATTTAATTTACCTTGTCAAAGTTTCTCTGCTTCTTGTCCAGGTTAGCAGCCAAGGCATTTGCTCTTTCCACGTCAATCATGAGATCCTCCACTTCACCCTGCAGCCTCTGCTTGGTCTTCTCCAGAGAGGCACACTTGGAGTTCACAGCTTCAATAGATTCCTCTGCATCTTGCAGACGCTGGGCAAGCTTTTTCCTTGAGAGAAAGTGATGTGTTCATGTTATTTGTGTCACTCTCACCGATTGTAAAGTGTAGCTATAAAACTAGTGCATTTACTTGGCCTCCTCAAGCTCCTCGGTGCGCTGGATGGCATCGGTTTCATATTTGGTTCTCCACTGAGCCACTTCGCTGTTGGCCTTGGACATTCCACGTTGCAGTTCAGCCTTGGCCTCCTGCTCTTCCTCATACTGCTCACGGAGCAGGTCACAGTCATGGCGGGCTGACTGCAGAGCGTGGGCCAGGGCATTCTTGGCCTAAAAGTCATTAAGGGTGAATAAATATGAGTGAGTAGCTTTTCTTTCATCGTCTTTTCATATTGTTTTTCAAAGCATCCAGCATGTCCGTGGAAGAGAACATTCAACAATATTCCGTTCCGTCACCTTTACTTCCTCTTCAATGTGCCTCTTGAGCTCTTCGATCTGCTGAGTGTAGGCCTGTTTGCCTCTCGTCAGCTGAGAAACTAGAGCTTCCTTCTCTTCCAGTTGGCGACTGAATTCACCTAAACAGATTAAAGAGTGTTACATTCTTTTTATTTTAACGGTGCTTTTTGTTTATGAAGTGCTTTTCAGTTCTACTTACCGTTCTCTGTCTGAAGTCTGGCTTTTTGTGCACTAATGTCATTCAGCTGACGAACATTTTCGTCATTCTTGCTCTTGAGTTCACTCATCTGATCTTCAAGGGTCCGGCACATTTTCTCCAAATTAGCCTGTTAAAATGTGTAAAATACTTAATATAGAAGTCTCGCATGTAATCAACTTATGGAAATTGGAATGACACATGTACTCCACATACCTTTGATTTGGCAACAGCCTCCATGTTGCTGGATAGATCGTCGATTTCCATTTTGTATTCACTCTTCTCCTTCTCCAGTTTCTGCTTGACACGCTGAAGGTTGTCGATTTGTTCTCCCAGCTCTGCCACGCTATCGGCCTGCTTCTTGCGAAGAGCGGCAGCAGTGGCCTCGTGCTGTAGGGTGGCCTCCTCAAGATCACGGCGAAGCTTCTGGAACTCAGCTTCTCGTTTCTTGTTCATCTCAATCTGAGCAGCAGTTGCCCCACCAGCCTCTTCAAGTCTCTCACTGATCTCTTCAAGCTCCCTGGAGAGATCAGCCCTTTGTTTCTCCACCTTGGCCCTAGCAGCACGTTCAGCTTCAATTTCCTCCTCCAGCTCTTCGATACGAGCCTAAAAGTACATACTAAAATTACTAAAATATCAAGATAGTAAATATTTTTGTTATAACACGCTGTATTTATGATTCAGGGAATTTACCTGGAGTTCTTTCATTTTCTTCTGCAGCTGAGCCCCTAGTGATTGTTCATCCTCAATTTTGCTAAGAAGTTGACTTGTCTCAAAGTCCTTCCTGTAGAAATGAATCAAATATTTTCAAGGTTTTTGTTCAGAAATGGAGAAATGTTTGGATATTTTGACAGTCTTAAATCTTTCAACATTCCTTTGCTTCTTAATCCTCTCCTCTGACTGTTTCTACATTCTTTCTACATCAGAAATACACTCAACATTCAGTTGACGGAAATCTCCTTATTTAAATTTCACTTTTATAGAACCTGAAATTTATAACAGGAAGTGCTCTGTGACACTGTATTTGTCTGATTTAGTTGACAAATTGTCCGCTTAGTGGTCCACTGTGTAACAAACTACTAAAGACTTTTGACATTGTCAGCCTCCTTACCACATTGGAACAGCTTGGAAGAGTCACTGAAATGGTTTGAGACCTCCTTTATCTATCAGATAGATCTTACCAAGTGGTGTGGAGTGGCTCCCTCTCTCTCAACAGATGTTCCAAAGGACTTAGTTCTGGGTCCTTAGCTCTTGTCTACCTCTATCTACAGGGCTTCCCTTGGCTCAGTCATTGTCTCTCATGACTTTCAGCTGCTATGTAGACAACACAATACTGTTCCTCTGTCTTGTCTCAACAGGCACAGGCATAACCTCTACCATCTCTGCCAGGTTGACCAGTCAGCATGTACAACCCAGACTTTGTATGATGCCCATTTCCCTTCTGCTCACTGACTTGTTCAAAAGTCTCTATCAAACAGCAAAACTGAATCATTTATTTCATTTATACATTCAACAACTGTATGAACTGAATAAAATATGATTCCAGCTCATTCCCTTCGCTGCCTTGCAGAAACTCTTCCCTTCTCTTGGCATATTTTACTTGGTAAAAAAGCAAAACCTTTGTTTTACATGGTAGAGTTCAGTTGTATTTTAAAATTTGTATTCATATTTCAACTATTGCCTTTTAAAATTTCCTTACTTCTTAAGCTTCTCCTCTGACTGCTGTTTGTCATTCTCTAGATCCATTATGGATTCTTGGGCCAGTTTCAAGTCTCCCTCGAGCTTCCTCTTGGCTCTCTCAAGGTCCATGCGTAGCTTCTTCTCTTGTTCCAGAGAACCCTCCAGCTGTTACAGGAATAGCAGCTGAATACTACCTATTATGATTATTGATAATGAAATTTTAAACTTTTAATCTTTTAACTTACATCATCTACTTGCTGTTCGAGCTTAGTCTTGGCTTTCGTCAGACTATTGACTTTGTCTTCTTCTGCCTGAAGATCATCCAGAGTTTGCTGGTGTGCCTCTTGGAGGGCTTTCTTCTCCTTGGTTAACTTGGCAATGGCCTCATCCAGAGAAGTCATCTCCTCTGTCAGGTTTTTAACCTGTAATAGAGTATTTTGTGTTTGTTTAGAATAACTCTGAATTGTAAAAATGTAGTTATGGATTATTGATTATATGTTAACCTTGTTTTCTGTGGCGTGTTTTTCCTTCTCCACTTTGGCCAAAGTCAACTCTAAGTCATCAATGTCCTTCTTCAGCTCAGAACATTCATCCTCTAGTTTCCTCTTCTTGGCTGTCAGCTCAGCATTGATTTCCTCCTCGTCCTCCAGCCTTTCAGTGGTCTCTTTGAGTTTTGCCTCAAGCTGGATCTTACTTTTGATCAGGCCTTCACATCTTTCCTCCGCATCTGAGAGATTTTCCACTTCCTGAATAGAAAATGAAGTTGAAAGGTTTATTGTATTGATTGGGCAACAATGAGTGTTTCTAAGTGTAAATACGTTTTTTAATCTCGTGACATTATCAGCGGAGAATCTATGGCCAACACTGCTGACTGCATCAGAATCCATTCTTACCGCTTGCACTTGAAGCTGCAGGTCATTCTTCTCTTGCAGCAGAGAAACCATTTTCTCCTCAAGCTCCTTCTTCTTAGCCAGAGCTTTTGCTAATTCCTCCTTGCACTTCTCAAATTCTACCTTCATGTTGGCCATTTCCTTCTCAGCTTCTGCACTCTTCAGGAGAGGCTTGATCTTGAAGTACAGCTTCATCCATGGCCAGTGTTTCACATTCATGAATGAGCGGATGTTGTACTGGATAGTATAAATGGACTCTCTGTTTAAAATGAATTACAGAAGAAATTACTACATTTTATTGCAGGTATGTTACTGTGTTAACCTTATCAAATCAAGGAATACTTAACACTACTTGCAGTCACCATTTCCATTTTTTCGGCTTAGTGCAATTTGTACAGTGAAACATGTATTTTTATTTTAAATATACTTTATTATTTCATTGTGTGAAGGTCATACCTCCTCTCCATCATCTTTGCAAACTCCCTTCTCATGATGTAACCTCGGCCCAAGGCCTGAGTCATGGTAATCAGAATTGCTAACTTCTCATCTCTCATCTCTTCCAACTGGCCCAGCAAACCAGCTTTGAAGAACACCTACCATCAGAAAAAAAAGACCTCACCCTGTAAATCGTAACGCTAAATCCTGTGTCTCAGGCAATGTGAGTCAGTCAGTCCATGTGTATGTGGGGCCAGGGAGTCTCATCACCCACTCACCTTGGTGTGTCCAAACTTGTACTGAGTGTGGTCCACATCAATTGACCCCAAGAGTTTCTCTGAAGCCTTCTTGTTGTCGATGAACTGTCCCTCAGGGATGACACTGGCATTCAGTACTTTGTACCTGTAGGAAGGTTGATAAAGAGAAGAATTTCTATTTATGATTTTGGATGATTTGTGTTCAGTATTCCTAATTGAAAAGCGATTCCTATAGAATTTTTTAGCAGATTCTTACCCAGCAGTTACATTCAGTAAGTTTTTGTCTCCTACAGACAATAGATAGATAGAAGTTTGATACAAGAAGTTTGGTCTGTAGGAAGTTTCACTTTTGGATACTTTTAGTTTCAGTGTTTTCCTGGAGAATTTTTTTTTTTAGCAGATTCATCAGAAATTTGCCCATATGTGATGCACCAGAAACTTGTCTTTTCCTTCCAATGGATTTTTTTCTACTATAAGCATTACCTTTGCTTGAAGTCACCATAGAGGATTCTGCTGGGGAATCCCTTTCTGCAGATCCTGATACCCTCCAGTACACCGTTACACCTGAGTTGGTGGATGACCAGGTAGTTCTCCATGAGACCTAGAAAATATTGTTAATGGTCAAGAAGTAGAATCAATGGGACCACCATTGTACCATTTAATTATACAGTCATTTAAATTTTTTGTTTAATTATATAGCGGTTCAGAAAGTGTGTGTGTGTGTATAGACAGCTACAGTAAGGAGCGCTGGACCTACCTGGTGTCTTTGTCTCATTAGGAATTATGCATCGTACAAAGTGAGGATGAGTGCTTCTCAAGTTGGTCATCAGCTTGCCCAAGTTCTCCTATAAGATGATGTGATATGTTCTGCTAAAATATATATTGTGTAAACATAGTGTGCAGTTGCTGCTTGTATAACAAATGGTCAAGTTATGAATTTTTGAAGATACAAGCATCTTGCAGTTCATTTATTGTAAAATAGTTTTTTCCTCACCAGTCTGTTTTCTAAAATTTCTGTCTTTTCTGTCTCAAAAGCTGTTCTTAACTAGCAGTAACACACAAATCGAATAGTGAGGAATCAGATTAATTCCGTCCTCGTCCAGTGTTTATAGCTTGTGTCAAGTGTTCTAGAGTGTTGATAAACAATTAGAACAGAAAAGATGAACCTGTATATGGCATGAATCAGTCTAAAATCAAGGCTAAATAGGCAGTTGTGGAGACTCAGTATTTTTATTTTCAGTGACTTTAAATTAGTGTGTTATCACAGCCTTACGATGTATATTTATTATAGGTGTATCCAAATTTTTTTTTTGGATACACCTATAATAAATACACATTTTTTTTCTGAGGCGAACTTAAAATAAATTGTCAGGTATCTGTATTATTGAGCTTTTAATAGTTGTGTATCTAAAATCTGAACATTCATCTTCCTTATGTGATAAAACTACTAGCAGTCATGATTAAATGGAGGAGGTTTTGGAGGTAACATTTTTAATTTCCAGTAATTTAAAATTAGTTTCAATTTTAATATAGTTGGGCATTTATAAAGTAAAAGTTGTGAAGAGTATTTTTAAAATATATTATTTCTATATCTAAATTTTTGCAGAACCTAACGTGTGAATTCATTAAAGAATGTTTCTACTTCTAAGTTTTTATTAATTCTGACTTGGAGTTAAACTCAAATTGATTTATGAACAGACTTCTTGTCCATCTTGTGTTCGTAATGTTAGGAGCCAGTTTAGAACTACAGTCAAGTTATTGAGACATATGATCTACTTTAAAGGAAAATAATAAAGAATTAGATTTTTACCCGGAAGAGAGCTGACACGGTTTGGAAGGAACCACCCTTCTTCTTGCCACCTTTTTTGCCACCACCAGTCTCTACATACAAAATAAATATTTTGTTTGAAATGCGTAAGTATTAGCTAATAGTTGTAATTCTATATTACATTTTATATTAAATTATAAGAGTTGTAGGAACAGAAATGAAAATAACTGTTATTAATTTATAAAGGAAACAAGACTTGTAAATGGCTAAAATGTATTGCACCCTCTCCTGAAGCATGAGCTGTAAACAAACATCATATCAACAGCATCTACATACAAGTTGTACCTTCTGTTCCAGCATGAGCCACGAACAAATGAGCCAGAAGTTTAAGTGCAGACTTCTGGTAGAGCTGCACTACAGAGTCGTTCAGGGGGTCCTTGTTCTTGTCCAGCCAGCCGACGATGTTGTAGTCCACTGTGCCGGCATAGTGCACCAGGGAGAAGTGGGCCTCTGGTTTGCCTTTGACAGGCCTTGGTTTTTGGAAGCAAGCAGATTTGCCAAGATGTTGGTCGTACAGCTTGTTCTTGAAGGTCATGTCTGTAGCCTTAGGGAACATGCACTCCTCTTCAAGGATGGAGAAGATGCCCATTGGCTGTCAAACAAAGAAAAGTTTGCGTAAAGCTTTATGAGGAGTGACAACATGGGATTTCTTTCATAACTGTTGAAGGCCATGTCACGTACCTTCTCAATAAGCTCAATGCAGGCAGCCAAGTCCATACCAAAGTCAATGAACTCCCACTCAATCCCCTCTTTCTTGTACTCCTCTTGTTCCAGAACAAACATGTGGTGGTTGAAGAACTGTTGCAGTTTCTCGTTGGTGAAGTTGATGCACAGCTGCTCAAACGTGTTAAACTGAGAATATGAAATTAGAAGACTTTACTAATTACAAATCAATATCAAAATTGGGGAAAATGATTTACCATCCAATTTTTTGAGAATAGAAGCTCTTCGTAAAATGCACTTACTTCAAAGATCTCAAATCCAGCAATGTCCAGGACACCAATGAAGAACTGTCTCGGCTGCTTTGTGTCCAACATCTCATTGATGCGAAACACCATCCACAAGAACATTTTCTCATAGACAGATTTGCAGAGAGCCATAGTTGCATTGTTGACCTGATTGTGCAAAATGGAACAGAAGGTTTTTCCATAGTCTTTCAAGTCTGAATATTTGTTGTTTGTTTTACATTATATTGAACATATCAGTGTGTGCACAGCTACATAGATCATGGTGAATATACAGGATATTCTCTACCTGAGGTACAGTCTGCCCCTTGGTGACAAACTCATTTCCGACCTTCACTCTGGGGTAGCAGAGAGCTTTCAGCATGTCAGCTGAGTTCAGGCCCATGAGGTAGGCGATTTTATCTGCCACTGAATTACAAAGAACATGTGTTTGCTTTTGCTCTTAAATTCTAGGTGGATTTCTGTTTGGTCTGGGTTATTTTGTTTTTTACCCTCAGTGCCATCAGGCTCAGCCTGCTCCTCTCGCTGCTTCTGCTTGAACTTCATGTTCCCATGATGCATCACTGCACCAGTCAACTTGTAGATGCTTATCTTCTCGTCAGCACTGAAGCCCAAGATGTCAATGGCAGTCTAGGTGATTCAAAACACATCACTTTACAAGCTGTGCATTGATAAAAGACAGTATAGAAAGCCCTTTAGTTGTAGGTCTACTTACATCTGTGGCAATGAACTCTTCCACATCATTGATACTTTTCACAGTGATCTCGCCTTTGCTGATCATGGGGTAGTCATAGGGGTTGGTGGTGATGAGAAGTGCCTCTGTAGAGATTTTCAAAAGGAACGTTGAAACATTAAAGGGTCTACGTTGGAGACACATAAGAAGTGATTTCCATTTCACATGGAGTACCTACCGAGCAGCTCTGGTTTGTGGCCAGTCATAAGCTGATAGAAGATGTGGTAGCTTCTCTCAGCTGACAGCTGGAAAGTTACTCTTGACTTTTCCAGCAGATCTGTTGGTAGGAATCAATTTTTGTTTTACATTTATTTTGTTGGTATCTCCGGATAAATGACTGGCAAAGAAAATATGGGATAAAAAGACTCACAAGTTTCAATATCAGCGGAAGCCAGTTTTCCTGTGGTTCCGAAATGGATTCTGATGAATTTACCCTAGACGTTAATTGAAAGTAGAGGGTGTTATAGAGTAATACTCTTTCATATTGTAAAGTACTCTGCATATTGACGCAGCAAGTAGTTTTAATGTTTCTCAACTTACGAAGCGAGAGGAGTTGTCATTCCTCACAGTCTTGGCGTTACCATACGCCTCCAGCAGTGGGTTCGCCGCAATGATTTGATCTTCCAGAGAACCCTGAGAGAAGATATTGCAGTATTCATAATTTTGTCATAGGACATAAGTCTGTGTTATAGATGTAGTATAACTGTCTCTGACCTGCATTTTTCCAGGCACAGGCTCCGCTTTCTTTTGTCCAGCGACTGCGATTGTCGCAAAGTACTGGATGACACGTTTAGTGTTGACAGTCTTTCCTGCACCAGATTCTCCACTGAGGATGAAGAGAGACAATCAATGGAAATTATGATACACAAAATAAGAGTTGATACTTCCTTCTAGCTGTACCTACATGTATTGGACAGTCATACACTGACTGACAGTGAGAAAAGTGACAGCTATTGGACTTATCTTTTGTTTATGCTGTGAGTATAGTGTATACAATATATGTGATATTGTTTGTTTCTTTCCTCAAATATTAAATAATTTATTGGTACACATACTTACGTAATCAGGATTGACTGGTTTTCACGATCTGTAAGGAAAAGTAGTGCATGTTTCCTTCAAATGTTTCATAAATAGACAAGGAATAGTTTAATATTGTACACTACACTTAATTTATCTGAAATGTGGTAATATACTTTATTTTATTTTCTTCTTACCTGTGAGCATGAACTGATAGGCGTTATCAGAGATGGAGAAAATGTGTGGAGGGGCTTCAACTCTCTTCTTGCCTCTGTAGGCAGTTACAACTGCAGGATCGTACACTGGGAGCCACTTGTAGGGGTTCACAGTGACGCAGAACAGCCCAGAGTAGGTCTGGAAAAGAACAAATGGACAGTTATTCTCTTCGGTATTACTCTTTAATATATACATTGATTGTTTTGAATTTATGGAAAAACTCACGTAGATCATCCATGCTGCATAACGCTCTTTGAGGTTAAACAGCACAGCGGGTTCATTGAGGTGAGTCATCATGGCCATGTCCTCAATTTTGTCAAACTTTGGGGGGTTCATGGGGTGGATGTCATCCTCCTTAACAGTTAGAGTCTGTGAAAAGTCAACATGGTAAATTATCAAATGTAGTCTATAACTCTCTGTAGTGACGTCTTCCACCTTTTTTAAAATTCCGGTCTAAAGTGTAAGTCCCCTAATGGAATGTTATCGTATCCTGGTGAAGGGGCTTGCATATCTCAGCAAGGCTATGAGCTGTATGGTGTTGGACCACTGAAGACGAGCAGGCTATAGCAGACAGGTCAGATTGAACATGGGTCAACTGGAGAAGGAAGCTGCCAGTCACTCCAGTTTTTTCTTACTGACAAGTGCAACAAAATTTTCAAATTGGCACTGGAAAGTCCTTCAGGTCAGAAAGTGCCCAATGTAGTACTGATATGAAATAGACAGGTCAACCATGAGTCGCAATGCATGTCAAGACATGACGACTCTAAAGCCAAGAGGGAAGCTAGCAACTGATGTATAGAGAGATGTAAGGTAAGTCTTATGTTGCAAAGATCTACTCTGTAGCGCTGAAACCTGGAATGTAAGGACTTTGCACGAAGGCCAATTTGATGAATTTTAAGATAAGGCAGAAGAAGGGGACAACAGACTAAGATGGCTAGATAGTACTGATGTCACAAATATGTGCTTGGAAGAGCTCAGAGAAGAGTTGCTGATAGACAGGACAGGACTAACATGCTCAAGTTCTTGGAAGTCATGAGGAGTTGGGTTCAAAGGAACGACTGAAACAGTTTGGTAAAAAACGATGGCTCTTCTAGTTGAACTACTTTTTTGTGAGCATTAAATTGTATAATATAATAGGGGGGTGCGGTGGCGCAGTGGGTTGGACCACAGTCCTGCTCTCCGGTGGGTCTGGGGTTCAAGTCCCGCTTGGGGTGCCTTGCGGCGGACTGGCGTCCTGTCCTGGGTGTGTCCCCTTCCCCCTCCGGCCTTACGCCCTGTGTTGCCGGGTAGGCTCCGGTTCCCCGTGACCCCGTAAGGGACAAGCGGTTCTGAAAATGTGTATGTGTGATGTAAATTGTATAATGGCTCCAATACAGACAAAAGTACAAGTGAATGAATTTTAGCCTTGATTGCAAACACTTTACCGTGCAACATACAGCTCTGAGTCAGGTTGTACAGTTCTACTTACTTTCCCATCCTCGGTCTTAACGGTTGCTTTGCCGCCCTCTCTGCTCGCAAGTGTACCTTTGACGTACATCTCCTTGGGCTCAGCCACAAAATAGGCTGTTTTGGCATCGAAGGGCTTGTTCTGAGCCTCAATCCTCTCTCTCTCTGGCTTCCGGAGGTAAACGGCCGCCGGGCCAAAACACTGCATCTCCGCGTCCGTACTCATGGTGGCTCTTCACTGGGGATTGAGGGTAAAACCGCTGATGTATTAATAATGTTAACCACGGTTTTTCAGTGAAAATGTGCCAATGTGTTTTTTAAATCCACTGCTTTCTTTGCCTTGTTTTTCTTTTTTGATAATAGATTTTAATGATAAATTGCATTTTGCTTTGCAATAAAAACTTTTGCATTCAGTAAGGATTTACCTCTTTTCACACCTACAGAGAAAAGTGAAAACTTGTCGATCTGGATGCTGAAAATGAGAGGCAAGAAAATATTTTTAAACTAAGTCAATGAAATCTTTTTTAAAATAACTGAATGTAGTGTCTTATGTTGTACTCTTCAGTTTGAACAATGCTGTTTGGAAGATTTTAATTATCAGATTTAATGTGAACAATACCCATAGGAAATAGGTAGGAACATATTGTTGCATTCCAGTTCTGACACAACCCGAAGAAACGTAACTCACTCACCTTTCCTGTGTGACTGTGAACCTTTGCGTTCTCTGTGGCACTTACTTTTATAGAGAGATTTCACCTCCCTCAGCAGAAACCACCTCCTATATTTGGTCATGTATCCGTGCTCTGTAACCTATTAAGTTAAGCCCGTGTGATAGTATTTTTATCAGATGATTTGTTTGTGAGTGCTTCGGAAATTTTAGTCAAAAACTCCTTCTAATTTGCCTAACTTATTCACTTGACATGCCTTGCTCAGATTTTACCAACATAAGTTACATTGTTTCTATGAGGAGTTGTAGGAATTATCTGTCCTGGTTTAATGATTTGTTGCACAAAAAAGGAGCCTGCTATGGAAATTTGCATCAATGTTACGGCACTTTCAGTCGTCCTGTTTCTCCCTGAGATGTGAAACTGTAGTCGATAGTATTCATTTTGTCACCTTGAGTCAGTTAAAACTTGGATTGGTCTAAATTTTATGGACAAATAAGCATACATAAGTATAATTTCCTCTAGCAACCAGATCATGCACTCTTTTTTTTTTTAATCATTTCTGAGTTTTATTGGATTTTATAATAAATAGTTTTCACGCAAGAGATACTGAATTCCTGATGACCATCACTTCATATATTCACTTATCATGACCGGACCTAATGCCGTTATATATGTAAACTTATTACATATACGTAACTATACAATGTTGTCACAGTATACCACAATTTCATGATTTGAAAGGTGTGTCCATAGCTGTATTTACAAGAAATGCTAATAAAAGGCATGATTTTGCCCATTTGCAGACTTCACAGGACTAAGTGTGTTAGAGTTTGGTTTGGTTTGGGAACTTGTCCTTCACTGTGTTCTCAACAAATGGACATGTGCGCATGGGTGGATCATAAGTAACTCTACACCGCGAATGGCTGTTTCCAGCAGTACAATGCTTTGCCAGTTCTGTAATAGTGTTGGATGGTCTTCTTTTCCATACCCTGGAGCCTCTTAGCACATAGATAGAGACTGGAGGTAAAACAGATCCATATCCTGCCATTCTGAGATATCATCAGCATTTCATGATCCTCCAGCACAACAGAGGTCCAGTCCATGAGGGTTTGTCTTGTCAAAGGTATTTTGAGCATTTTTCTATGGTCCCACATTCACATTAAATACAGGTTGTCTGTAAGATTAACTGTCAGGAGAATCAGTTGTTTAAATATTTAACATCTTTATCAGACCGTAGTGGATTGAAAGCGTGATTATGGGACAGTGAACAGTTCTAGTGTGTGATGTCAATGAACGATCCATGTTGTCTTTGTGTAGCTCTGGACTGAGTTTGTTTTACTGTTTTTGTTTTGTGTTCAACTACCTGTACAGATGTGTGTCTGAAATTAGCACAAAAAGTGTGAAGAGACTGAAATATAATGTAATGCCAAGGCTGTGAGTCAGATAGTCTTTATGTACATGTAAATATTTAACAGTATTCTTTTCTTATGAATTTTAAAATGTTTGGCATCAAAAAGCTGTGAATAACTTGTTTTGCATTCATGCCACAAGTATTTCGTGATCTCTTGAAGCATTTCCTGGAGACATTGTGAAGGTTTGCCTTGCCATCCATTCTTATGTCTCTTGACTGATGTGGACAAAAGAATACAGCTGACATCAGTTAAACTGAGACGTTTAAAAATTCCTGTTGACTTCTCTAGTTGAGGCAGTTTCATGAAAGACCCCAATGCTTTAAACAGTTAACCGCAGAGACTTGTATAAATATTCCTCCTGAATTCTACCGTTGAAGCAGAGACCGTTTTTTTTTTTAAACAGAGCCAGTTAACCTTGGAGGAAAACTTTCAAGGTTACAAGTATTATCCTCAAGTGCTTTATCTGTACTCAACAAGGGATCAAGGGATCACGTTATACAATTTTACTCCAAGACACAATATTTAGTAACAGGATTTTCCATGGGAAAGTTATATGATACTGGATAAAGAGGACTGGGCTGAAAAAAAAAATTCTAAAGGGTTTGATTATGTGATAGATATTGGGTCATACATTCAATAAAATTTGACACTTGATATCTTAACCTTAAGACTGTGTTCTTATTTGGAGTAAATGCAAAAATAGCTGCTTGCTCAGCTCCTCTCTCAGAGCTTTGCTATTTGTCACACATTGCTTAGAGTCTTATTGTGAAGCTGATCTCAAACATCCTTTGATATCCAGCTGGACTTGAGGCTCCTTCCCTGAACAGATGTTTCTGAGCTCTAGGTTTGGAAGAACATCATATTTAAAAGTAAGTCACTTATTTATTCTTTATGAATTGTCAGTTGAACAGTTTAAAGTCAACATTTTAATTTCTTGTTATCTAGTCTTTTTTTAAATAAATATTTGTAGCGTACATATATATGTGTGAGACAGCTGAAGTATTGAATCCTAAATGTTACCTGCACTGATATTTGAAAGTAAAACTTCATCAGAAATTTTAAGTAATTTTATCTTCATTTATTGATTTTCAATTTTACTTACTAATTTAGTCATTTTGACTTGTGCTTGTCCTTTTGAAATATTTTGAAATGTGCTGTACACATGGCACGGTTGCATATGAGCCCAGTTATGCTTGTGCATTTGCTCGTTCTTGTTGTGTTTTCATGGATTTCTCCTGATTTCCTTCCAGTAAATTTAAGTTAATTGGTGGCAAAATGTTTTTAAGTCTGCGTATGTATGCGTAGGGGGGTGTGGTGGTGCGGCAGGTTTGACCGGTGCCTCGCTGTGTGGTGGGTGTGGGGTTCGAGTCCTGCTTGGGTTGCGCGGAGGCTCTGTGTTTTTCCCTGCATTTACCTCTCCCAACATGCAGAGGGAAGGACCTGGCAACCCACCTCTGTTCCTCCCTTGACTTGCCTTGAAACCCACGCGAGTGGTCGCTACGAGTCAGGTTTGACTTGGCACCTTGCATGCATGCATGCATGCATGCATGAGTGAAAGAGTTGTGTGGTGAGTTGCATCCCATCCATGGTTGCCAGTACCCAGAATATGTGCCCTTCCTGAGACTGGCTACTGATTTCTGCAACTCCGTGTGGAAATATTCTGAGAATGTTAAATGCTGAGTCACTTGAGACATTCCTTCCCTCCAGTTAAATTCACTTCATACATGAGCATAACATTCTGCTATGGAATTGTCTGACATAGAGCAGAATCTGTTGTTTCTTTATCAATGGCAAGTCATCCAGGTCCTGCTGAAGCCCAAATCATTAGCAAATGTGCAGTATGACCTTCAGATGTGTGGTGTTGGAAACACTTTTGCTTTACTAGGTTTACTTAAGAATCACATGTCCGCAACTAAGTCTCTTTCTCCTAATGTAATGCACAAATTGTATTTTCTCTGAGATGGATGTCGCGTTAGAGAAAAACGTCTGCTAAATGAATAAATGTAAATGTAAACGTAATGAGGGGGCGCAGAGGGTTTGGCCAAGTCCTGCTCTTTGGTGGGTCGGAGGTTCGAGTCCCGCTTGGGGTCCCTTGCAATGGACTGGCGTCCCGTCCTGGGTGTGTCCCCTCTGGCCCCTCCAGCCCCATGCCCTGTGTTGCCGGGTTAGGCTCTGGTTCGCCGCGACCCCACTCGGGACGAGCGGCTTCAGCCAGTGTGTGTGTGTGTGTCTGTGCGTGTGCGTGTGCGTGTGCGTGTGCGTGTGTGTGTGTGTGTGTGTGTGTGTGGGAAACTAGGCACAAACTGCAAAGACTGAAATCACACATGAAGGAAATAAATATAAAAATCTCTTTGATTACTTAATTTACAAATGTGTGAAGTACAGAAGGTGCATTAAGCAAGCCAGAATGCATGACAAGGTTTTCATAATGGCCCATTAAAATGTTTCATTCATCCCCCTATGAAATATAGATTAAATTATGCACATTTCTGAGGCACAATTTTGTGAAGTACTTTCCTCCATTGACTTGTTCTAAGGTGGATGTGATGAGAGGCAAGGATGAAGGTGTCTTGCTGTTATTGCATTCAATAATCAATACATGGCCATTACCCACCATTTTTTTGTCTGTGAAGTAGAAGCCTGCAGTGGCTGGGGACATGGGTGGAGAAATTATCTCTAAGCTTAGTGCTTCAGTGATATATGCCTGTATCGTTATGAGAGAGAGAATTATCCTTCCCATAGGGACTACTGTACTTGGCAGAAGATCTATGGCGCAATCCCAAGGCCTATGTGGAGGAAGTGCAGATGCCCAGACCTTACTAGAAAAGTGTTAGGTGACAATTAAATAAATGTATATACTGTCAGAATAACATAGCCTCACTTGGATGGTGATTGGTCCATCTGACACAAAATTTTGTCCGGGTGGACTGAAGGTTGTAAGAGGGGTTCCACCTCATAGGTGTTTCACGCTATGATATAGTCTCACTATAAAGTCACATGATTTCAGAATTTCTTGTGAGCTGGCATATGGCTACGAGACAAGTGTTGGAAAAGCTGCTCTGTCCGAGAACCCCGTTTCCTCCAGGACCTGCACGTCTAGCCGGCCTTCCCAGCCTGCTTAGCACCCCCAGGCTCTCTCCCTACACGCTGGCAAACACAGTCACCCCATTATTTCCTCCAGAAGTGCCCCCAGTGGTTGCTTGCCAACATTTCACAATTTACCCATAATAGAACTATGTACAAGAAACAAATCTTCGCGCCCAAACACGTAGTAATGCGAGTCGTCACAATATGTTTGCAAGTCCAGTAACATGGTATGCATGTTTGTTATGTAAGGGACACCTATAATTTTTTTTTTTTTTTTTTATTGCATTGCAATATTTTAATAGGTCTTATTTGTATTGCAGTACTTTGGTGAGTAGCCAGAAGATGAAAGTCAAGGTTGGCTTATGAGGATGGAAGACCTGGGACCATGATAAGAGTCATGTATTATGTTCAAGTCACAGTGTTTGTAGTCCCCACATGATAGCAAGGTAAACATGTTTTAACGATTATGATTGTTTGGTACACTGTGAGAAAACACTAATTATAATATTTTCAGCTTTTGGCTGTCTATAAAATTATAACTTCAGAATTTTTTTGCAAATTATACAAACAAAACAAATGATAATGAAACGCTGACTTTATTGACTGATGATTTCCAGAAGTACATTTCACAAGAAATTCATATTGTACGATCGCTTGTTACTCTGTTTCATCAGGGTCTTGACCTTCATTCTGCTTCTTTGGCCTTAAATGAATAGAAAAGATTAGTTAGAAAGCATCTTAATCACCAGAACAGTTAGAAACACAGTCGCAGAGAAGTATTAAGAGCTGAACTATGAAATTACCTTGCCAGCATCACGGCTCTTGGCTCTCAGCTTGTTGACCTGAGACTCGGCGATGTCGGCACGTTCCTGAGCTTCCTCCAGCTCGTGCTGTACTTTCCTGTACCTGGACAGGTGGGTGTTGGCCTGCTCCTCCTGTGAAGGAGTCAAACAGCTCGTCAGTGGACACGTTCAACTGTGATTCCTCAAATGAAACAAGTTTACTTTCGGTTTATTTCAATGTCTAAGACCTCAGTTATACATTGTTTGTCAGAAACACAACATCTTACACAGGAAATCAGACTTACAGCTTCCTCAGCCTGCCTCTTGTAGGACTTCACTTTCAGCTGCAGCTTGTCAACAAGATCCTGCAGTCTGGTTATGTTCTTCTTGTCCTCCTCAGTCTGCAGGCAGTAAAGATGGTTGAATTGAGGTTACGGTGCTTAGCCGTTCTTCACCGTACCGTGTTTTAATAAGCAGCGGTAAAATCTTACCTGGTAGGTGAGCTCCTTGACCCTCCTTTCGTATTTACGGACTCCTTTGATGGCATCGGCTCCACGTCTCTGTTCACCTTCAACCTCACTTTCCAGCTCACGCACCTAATACGTAAGAACCCTTCTGTATTTTTCAGATTCGTAGCATTATACTGGTAAATTAGAAAAGTGAAGTGCTAGAAAGTGCAGTGAAAAATGATTTAGCTTCAATTACACTTCAGACGTCCTATCAAACAGTCCACAAGAATCAGTGTCTGCTTTTGGAATTCATAATATTATACTGGCAAACTGGGCAGGAACTGTGGATCAAGCAGCATCTGTTACCCTTGCTTCCAGTTTCTGGAGCTGTTTCTTTCCACCCTTCATGGCCAAACTCTCAGCCTCATCCAGACGATGCTGAAGGTCCTTGACTGTGACCTCCAGGTTCTTCTTCATCCTCTCCAGGTGAGCGCTGGTGTCCTGTTCCTTCTTCAGCTCCTCTGCCATCATAGCAGCCTGAAATGTTTATTTTTTAATGCATAAAACATTATAGAGTAGAATGTGTTGTTACGTTTCTTTACGTTTTGTTCTCGCTGTCACGACCCCGACCGCGTGCTCAACGATCGCAGCTGTGACTACTCAGGGATACAGGGTATAAAGAGGCTGCCCGGGCACTCCACACTGCGGAACCTCATCTAGACAAGACAGAACTCACGACACTCGCAAGAAAGCCTCTTTCCCTGTTTCCCTTCTTGTTCCCGGCTCCTTACCCGTCCCATTCCCTCAGTTTGGTTTCCCGGTTCCTCGACTCTCAGCTCCGCAACCTCGGCTCTGGTTTTGTCTGCTCCTCGGAACAATGTACGACGATCGATCGACTCCTGCCTGTCCCTGACTATTCTGTTGCCTGCCCCACTACAAGAACATGCACCGGCGTTTGGATCCGTCAGCAGAATCCCTGTGATCAATATGACACTCGCTTTCTGATAAAGTACTGAAAGAAATATTACTCACATCAGTGATGGCTTTCTTGGCCTTCTCTTCAGCATTTCTCGCTTCCTGAATGGTGTCTTCAACCTCCCCTTGGATCTGAACAAGGTCAGCTTCAAGCTTTTTCTTGGTATTAATGAGACTTGTATTCTGGAAGAAAAAGAGTTATGTTGATTTTTATTGCTTCTGATGGCGTTGAAATAAAAGCTTGAATGGAATGTTGACTCATTACAGAGAAACTGACATAGTTACCTGGGAGTGCAGTAAACTGACACGCTCACTGGCATCAACCAGCTCCTGCTCGGCCACTTTGCGGGCTCTCTCCGTCTGCTCCAGAGCAACTCTCAGCTCCTCAATCTCAGCCTGCATCAGGGTGTTCCGTCGTTCCACCATAGCAACCTGCTCCTTCATGTCCTCCTGTCCTCTGATGGCTTCATCAAGGTGCAGCTGGGCATCCTTGGGGACCGAAAAGACATTTTTAAGGAATGGCTTCTTATAAAACATACTGTGTTTTCATTGGATCTCACAGAGGTACAATTACAGACATACCTTGAGCTGTCCCTGGACGTTCCTCAGTTGTTTCTGGGCCTCAACAGCCTGGCGGTTGGCGTGACTGAGCTGGATCTCCATCTCATTGAGATCTCCCTCCATCTTCTTCTTGACTCTCAGAGCATCGTTCCTGCTTCTGACTTCAGCGTCGAGACTGCTCTGCATGGAGTCAATGATTCTCTGACTGTTCCTCTTGATCTGCTCTATCTCCTCATCCTTCTCAGCGAGCTTCCTGTCAATTTCTCCCTTGACCTGGTTGAGCTCCAACTGGATTCTAAGGATCTTGGCTTCCTCATGCTCCAGTGTGCCCTAAACAGGTGAATGAATAAGAGATATTTAGAAAAATATAGGAATCAAAACAAAACTAATGGATTTTCTGTTAAAAAAGAGGGTTGTTAGAAGAACAAGACATATTCTGAGTATCTGAAATGCAACATACCTCAGAATATAAATAGGTTAGCTTTAATTCATACATTTATTAATTTAGCAGACGCTTTCCTCAAAAAGAATATGCATCATATATACGTATGATTTATATATCACATACAGTATATGTATATTTATCAGTAAATGCATTGTCTGTCTGAACTGCTTGTCCCACACGGGGTCGCGGGGAGCCGGAGCCCAACCCGGCAACGCAGGGCGTAAGGCTGGAGGGGGAGGGGACACACCCAGGACGGGACGCCAGTCCGTCGCAAGGCATCCCAAGCGGGACTCAAACCTCAGACCCACCGGAGAGCAGGACCCGGTCCAACCCACTGCGCCACCACGCCCCCCATATTCATCAGTAAATGTATGCTTGTAATTCATACGTATATGTTTAACACTGAAAACAAGAAGAATAAAACATACTTAAAGCATTTGTAACATAAGTTACCCCAGTATTATGCGCTAGAATAGATAAATACAAAGAATAATGACAGAAAAGAAAATATGAAGAAATGCAACAAAACATACTTTGAGTCTTTGTAAGATGAACTACCCCAGTATTAAATTTCTTATATTTGAAGGCTTACCTCAGCTTCTTCAAGGGCAGTTTGTATTTCAGACTTCTCAGTCTCCACTGTCTTTTTAGCCTTCTCCAGCTCATGAATGGTCTTTCCAGTTTCACCAATCTGTTCAGTCAGGTCTGAGATCTCCTCTGCAGGGAAAACAAGAATATTGAAACTTGCTCAAGAGGTCAATTTGGGGCAATAAATGGATTAATTCCAATTGTTCAGTAAAAGAACTGGATTGATTTTAAACATCAGTCAGTTGCACATAAAATAATTGACACTCTTCATTAATATGTAGTAATAAGATGTAAGTACGCTGCAAGTTTTTGTTCTCTCTCTTCATGGTCTCCAGATGGTCCAAGGTTTCTTCGTAGGAGTTCTTCATCTTGAAGAGCTCAGTGCTGAGAGAACGAGCCTCTTTCTGAGCTCCTTCCAGCTCTGCCTGGCTTTCCTCGTACTTCTGTTTCCATTCAGCCAGAACCTATAGAAACATTAGCAGTAGAAGGAATGAGAAATGAAGAGTGCTTGAAATAACTGTAAAAGCAAAGACAAATGGCGCTACTGTCGGAATTCAAAAATGACAAAGTAGTCCTAGAATAGGATTTAATTTACCTTGTCAAAGTTTCTCTGCTTCTTGTCCAGGTTAGCAGCCAAGGCATTTGCTCTTTCCACGTCAATCATGAGATCCTCCACTTCACCCTGCAGCCTCTGCTTGGTCTTCTCCAGAGAGGCACACTTGGAGTTCACAGCTTCAATAGATTCCTCTGCATCTTGCAGACGCTGGGCAAGCTTTTTCCTTGAGAGAAAGTGATGTGTTCATGTTATTTGTGTCACTCTCACCGATTGTAAAGTGTAGCTATAAAACTAGTGCATTTACTTGGCCTCCTCAAGCTCCTCGGTGCGCTGGATGGCATCGGTTTCATATTTGGTTCTCCACTGAGCCACTTCGCTGTTGGCCTTGGACATTCCACGTTGCAGTTCAGCCTTGGCCTCCTGCTCTTCCTCATACTGCTCACGGAGCAGGTCACAGTCATGGCGGGCTGACTGCAGAGCGTGGGCCAGGGCATTCTTGGCCTAAAAGTCATTAAGGGTGAATAAATATGAGTGAGTAGCTTTTCTTTCATCGTCTTTTCATATTGTTTTTCAAAGCATCCAGCATGTCCGTGGAAGAGAACATTCAACAATATTCCGTTCCGTCACCTTTACTTCCTCTTCAATGTGCCTCTTGAGCTCTTCGATCTGCTGAGTGTAGGCCTGTTTGCCTCTCGTCAGCTGAGAAACTAGAGCTTCCTTCTCTTCCAGTTGGCGACTGAATTCACCTAAACAGATTAAAGAGTGTTACATTCTTTTTATTTTAACGGTGCTTTTTGTTTATGAAGTGCTTTTCAGTTCTACTTACCATTCTCTGTCTGAAGTCTGGCTTTTTGTGCACTAATGTCATTCAGCTGACGAACATTTTCGTCATTCTTGCTCTTGAGTTCACTCATCTGATCTTCAAGGGTCCGGCACATTTTCTCCAAATTAGCCTGTTAAAATGTGTAAAATACTTAATATAGAAGTCTTGCATGTAATCAACTTATGGAAATTGGAATGACACATGTACTCCACATACCTTTGATTTGGCAACAGCCTCCATGTTGCTGGATAGATCGTCGATTTCCATTTTGTATTCACTCTTCTCCTTCTCCAGTTTCTGCTTGACACGCTGAAGGTTGTCGATTTGTTCTCCCAGCTCTGCCACGCTATCGGCCTGCTTCTTGCGAAGAGCGGCAGCAGTGGCCTCGTGCTGTAGGGTGGCCTCCTCAAGATCACGGCGAAGCTTCTGGAACTCAGCTTCTCGTTTCTTGTTCATCTCAATCTGAGCAGCAGTTGCCCCACCAGCCTCTTCAAGTCTCTCACTGATCTCTTCAAGCTCCCTGGAGAGATCAGCCCTCTGTTTCTCCACCTTGGCCCTAGCAGCACGTTCAGCTTCAATTTCCTCCTCCAGCTCTTCGATACGAGCCTGGAAGTGCACGATTTTGACAGGTTAGCATGCAAAATTTTTTATTGTCACAAATTGTATTTCAGGACATGAAGAATATACCTGGAGTTCTTTAATCTTCTTCTGTAGTTGAGCACCAAGTGATTGTTCATCCTCAATTTTGCTAAGAAGCTGGCTTGTCTCAAAGTCCTTCCTATAGATATAAATCAGGCGGATTTACGAGGGTTTTTGTTCAGGAATGTTTTGATATTTTAAACGTTTTTAACCTTTAAAAATTTCCTTACTTCTTGATCTTCTCCTCTGACTGCTGTTTGTCATTCTCCAGATCCATTATGGATTCCTGGGCCAGTTTCAGGTCTCCCTCGAGCTTCCTCTTGGCTCTCTCAAGGTCCATGCGTAGCTTCTTCTCTTGTTCCAGAGAACCCTCCAGCTGTTACAAAAACAGGAGCTGAATGCTTCTATACCTTCTCACTGCATATGTATAATTAATAACAGTTTTTTGTATATGTTTGGTACTTACATCATCCACTTGTTGCTCAAGTTTGGTCTTGGCTTTGGTCAGAGTATTGACTTTGTCTTCTTCTGCTTGAAGATCATCTAGGGTCTGCTGGTGTGCCTCTTGGAGGGCTTTCTTCTCCTTGGTTAACTTGGCTATGGCCTCATCCTGGGCAGTCATCTCCTCTGTCAGGTTTTTAACCTGTAATAGAGTATTTTGTGTTTGTTTAGAATAACTCTGAATTGTAAAAATGTAGTTATGGATTATTGATTATATGTTAACCTTATTTTCTGTGGCGTGTTTTTCCTTCTCCACTTTGGCCAAAGTCAACTCTAAGTCATCAATGTCCTTCTTCAGCTCAGAACATTCATCCTCTAGTTTCCTCTTCTTGGCTGTCAGCTCAGCATTGATTTCCTCCTCGTCCTCCAGCCTTTCAGTGGTCTCTTTGAGTTTTGCCTCAAGCTGGATCTTACTTTTGATCAGGCCTTCACATCTTTCCTCCGCATCTGAGAGATTTTCCACTTCCTGAATAGAAAATGAAGTTGAAAGGTTTATTGTATTGATTGGGCAACAATGAGTGTTTCTAAGTGTAAATACGTTTTTTAATCTCGTGACATTATCAGCGGAGAATCTATGGCCAACACTGCTGACTGCATCCGAATGCTGTCCTACCGCTTGCACTTGAAGCTGCAGGTCATTCTTCTCTTGCAGCAGAGAAACCATTTTCTCCTCAAGCTCCTTCTTCTTAGCCAGAGCTTTAGCTAGTTCCTCCTTGGTCTTTTCAAACTCCTCCTTCATGTTGGCCATTTCCTTCTCAGCTTCTGCACTCTTCAGAAGAGGCTTGATCTTGAAGTACAGCTTCATCCATGGCCAGTGTTTCACATTCATGAATGAGCGGATGTTGTATTGGATAGAATAAATGGACTCCCTATATTTAAAATAAAGATACAAAATGTTTACATTTTCTACTGTATATACCTTTCATGGCTTATCAAATTGGGGAAAAAATAGATCTGAGGTTTTTCCAATTCAGTAAAGTTTTGCAAGTGACACTTTACTAGGGATGCAAGTGGATTCAAGTTCAGTTTTTTTTCTTTTTTTTTTTTGCCTGTGAACAGGTGCTAAACTTCAGAAATTAAATTTTTATAATTTTCTGTGTGCAGGTCATACCTCCTTTCCATCATCTTCACAAACTCCCTCCTCATGACGTAACCTCGGCACAATGCCTGAGTCATAGTGACCAATGTTGCCAACTTCTCATCTCTCATCTCCTCCAGCTGGCCCAGCAGACCAGCTTTGAAGAACACCTACCATCAGATAAGTTAAGTATCACTCAGTAAACTCTCTCACTGAGCAAAACGTGTGTGAAACAACGCGAGTGAAACTGTCAATATCTACATGGGCAAGGAAATATCATCACTGGCTCACCTTGGTGTGTCCAAACTTGTACTGAGTGTGGTCCACATCAATTGACCCCAAGAGTTTCTCTGAAGCCTTCTTGTTGTCGATGAACTGTCCCTCAGGGATGACACTGGCATTCAGTACTTTGTATCTGTAGGAGGGTTGATAAAGAGAAGAATTTCTATTTATGATTTTGGATAAATTTGTGTTCAGTATTCCTAATTGAAAAGCAGTTCCTGTAGAATTTTTTAGCAGATTCTTAGCCAGCAGTTACATTCAGTAAGTTTTGGTCTCCTATAGACCTCACCTTTGTTTGAAGTCACCGTAGAGGATTCTGCTGGGGAATCCCTTTCTGCAGATCCTGATACCCTCCAGCACACCGTTACACCTGAGCTGGTGGATGACCAGGTAGTTCTCCATGAGACCTAGGAGATGTTGTTAATGGTTTACATGGAAAAGAAGTAGAATCAATTTAGTGTTTAACTATATAGACAGTTACGGTAAGGAGCGCTGGACCTACCTGGTGTCTTTGTCTCATTAGGAATTAAGCAACGTACGAAGTGAGGGTGGGTGCTTCTTAAGTTGGTCATGAGCTTGCCCAAGTTCTCCTGTAGGATGTAAGATGTGTTTTTGTGTAATTATGACCTGTGTACACAACTGATTAGGAGTTACGAAGATATTAAATATTGAAAAAATTAAGCTCATTAATGTAAGTTTACCCTGAAGAGAGCAGACACAGTCTGGAAGGAACCACCCTTCTTCTTGCCCTTCTTGCCGCCAGCCTCTTCATACAAATATATTTTTTGTTAGAATTACATAATTATTTGCATTTGCTAATGTTTGATGTGGTCAGGGTAATTACACACACACACACACACACACACACACACACACACACACACACACACACACACACACACACACACACACACAGAGACAGACAGACAGACAGACTGTCTGCAGCGAGCCAGAGCCTGGCGCAGGGCTGGAAGGGGAGGCGACACAGCCAGGACGTGACACCAGTCTGTCACAAGGTACCCCATACGGGGCTTGAACCCCAGACCCATCAGAGAACAGGCACAGGCTAAACCTGCTGCACCACCACACCCCTCAGGGTAAGATAGTGTGGACAAAAATTTGTGAATTCTAAGCAGAGGAAGAAGTGTTGTTGTTTACTTATAGAGGCTGCAAGCTTTGTAAGTTGGTTTAAATGTGTTTTGTATTATTTAGCTACAACTGGACAAAACAGATTATATCAACAACAAGCAAATACAAGTTGTACCTTCTGCTCCAGCATGAGCCACGTACAAATGAGCCAGAAGTTTGAGTGCAGCCTTCTGGTAGAGCTGCACTACAGAGTCGTTCAGGGGGTCCTTGTTCTTGTCCAGCCAGCCGACGATGTTGTAGTCCACTGTGCCGGCATAGTGCACCAGGGAGAAGTGGGCCTCTGGTTTGCCTTTGACAGGCCTTGGTTTTTGGAAGCAAGCAGATTTGCCAAGATGTTGGTCATACAGCTTGTTCTTGAAGGTAATGTCTGTAGCCTTAGGGAACATGCACTCCTCTTCAAGGATGGAGAAGATGCCCATTGGCTGTCAAACAAAGAAAAGTTTGCGTAAAGCTTTATGAGGAGTGACAACATGGGATTTCTTTCATAACTGTTGAAGGCCATGTCACGTACCTTCTCAATAAGCTCAATGCAGGCAGCCAAGTCCATACCAAAGTCAATGAACTCCCACTCAATCCCCTCTTTCTTGTACTCCTCTTGTTCCAGAACAAACATGTGGTGGTTGAAGAACTGTTGCAGTTTCTCGTTGGTGAAGTTGATACACAGCTGCTCCAAGGTGTTAAACTGAGAATATGAAATTAGAAGATTTTACTAATTACAAATCAATATCAAAATTGGGGGAAATGATCTACTATCCAATTTTTTGAGAATAGAAGCTCTTTGTAAAATGCACTTACTTCAAAGATCTCAAATCCAGCAATGTCCAGGACACCAATGAAGAACTGTCTCGGCTGCTTTGTGTCCAACATCTCATTGATGCGAAACACCATCCACAAGAACATTTTCTCATAGACAGATTTGCAGAGAGCCATAGTTGCATTGTTGACCTGATTGTGCAAAATGGAACAGAAGGTTTTTCCATAGTCTTTCAAGTCTGAATATTTGTTGTTTGTTTTACATTATATTGAACATATCAGTGTGTGCACAGCTACATAGATCATGGTGAATATACAGGATATTCTCTACCTGAGGTACAGTCTGCCCCTTGGTGACAAACTCATTTCCGACCTTCACTCTGGGGTAGCAGAGAGCTTTCAGCATGTCAGCTGAGTTCAGGCCCATGAGGTAGGCGATTTTATCTGCCACTGAATTACAAAGAACATGTGTTTGCTTTTGCTCTTAAATTCTAGGTGGATTTCTGTTTGGTCTGGGTTATTTTGTTATTTACCCTCAGTGCCATCAGGCTCAGCCTGCTCCTCTCGCTGCTTCTGCTTGAACTTCATGTTCCCATGATGCATCACTGCACCAGTCAGTTTGTAAATGCCTATCTTCTCCTCAGCATTAAAGCCCAAGATGTCAATGGCAGTCTAGGTGATTCAAAACACATCACTTTACAAGCTGTGCATTGATAAAAGACAGTATAGAAAGCCCTTCAGTTGTAGGTCTACTTACATCTGTGGCAATGAACTCTTCCACATCATTGATACTTTTCACAGTGATCTCGCCTTGGCTGATCATGTGGTAGTCGTAGGGGTTGGTGGTGATGAGAAGTGCCTCTGTAGAGATTTTCAAAAGGAACGTTGAAACATTAAAGGGTCTACGTTGGAGACACATAAGAAGTGATTTCCATTTCACATGGAGTACCTACCGAGCAGCTCTGGTTTGTGGCCAGTCATAAGCTGATAGAAGATGTGGTAGCTTCTCTCAGCTGACAGCTGGAAAGTTACTCTTGACTTTTCCAGCAGATCTGTTGGTAGGAATCAATTTTTGTTTTACATTTATTTTGTTGGTGTCTCCGGATAAATGACTGGCAAAGAAAATATGGGATAATAAGACTCACAAGTTTCAATATCAGCGGAAGCCAGTTTTCCTGTGGTTCCGAAATGGATTCTGATGAATTTACCCTAGACGTTAATTGAAAGTAGAGGGTGTTATAGAGTAATACTGTTTTATATTGTAAAGTACTCTGTATATTGACGCAGCAAGTAGTTTTAATGTTTCTCAACTTACGAAGCGAGAGGAGTTGTCATTCCTCACAGTCTTGGCGTTACCATACGCCTCCAGCAGTGGGTTTGCTGCAATGATTTGATCTTCCAGAGAACCCTGAGAGAAGATATTGCAGTATTCATAATTTTGTCATTGGACATAAGTCTGTGTTATAGATGTAGTATAACTGTCTCTAACCTGCATTTTTCCAGGCACAGGCTCCGCTTTCTTTTGTCCAGCGACTGCGATTGTCGCAAAGTACTGGATGACACGTTTGGTGTTGACAGTCTTTCCTGCACCAGATTCTCCACTGAGGATGAAGAGAGACAATCAATGGAAATTATGATACACAAAATAAGAGTTGATACTTCCTTCTAGCTGTACCTACATGTATTGGACAGTCATACACTGACTGACAGTGAGAAAAGTGACAGCTATTGGACTTATCTTTTGTTTATGCTGTGAGTGTAGTGTATACAATATATGTGATATTGTTTGTTTCTTTCCTCAAATATTAAATAATTTATTGGTACACATACTTACGTAATCAGGATTGACTGGTTTTCACGATCTGTAAGGAAAAGTAGTGCATGTTTCCTTCAAATGTTTCATAAATAGACAAGGAATAGTTTAATATTGTACACTACACGGGGGGTGCGGTGGCGCAGTGGGTTGGACCACGGTCCTGCTGTCCGGTGGGTCTGGGGTTCGAGTCCCGCTTAGGGTGCCTTGCGACGGACTGGCGTCCCGTCCTGGGTGTGTCCCCTTCCCCCTCCGGCCTTACGCCCTGTGTTGCCGGGTAGGCTCCGGTTCCCCGTGACCCCGTATGGGACAAGCGGTTCTGAAACTGTGTGTGTGTGTGTACACTACACTTAATTTATCTGAAATGTGGTAATATACTTTATTTTATATTCTTCTTACCTGTGAGCATGAACTGATAGGCATTATCAGAGATGGAGAAGATGTGTGGAGGGGCTTCAACTCTCTTCTTGCCTCTGTAGGCAGTTACAACTGCAGGATCGTACACTGGGAGCCACTTGTAGGGGTTCACAGTGACGCAGAACAGCCCAGAGTAGGTCTGGAAAAGAACAAATGGACAATTACTCTCTTCGGTATTACTCTTTAATATATACATTGATTGTTTTGAATTTATGGAAAAACTCACGTAGATCATCCATGCTGCATAACGCTCTTTGAGGTTAAACAGCACAGCGGGTTCATTGAGGTGAGTCATCATGGCCATGTCCTCAATTTTGTCAAACTTTGGGGGGTTCATGGGGTGGATGTCATCCTCCTTAACAGTTAGAGTCTGTGAAAAGTCAACATGGTAAATTATCAAATGTAGTCTATAACTCTCTGTAGTGACGTCTTCCACCTTTTTTAAAATTCCGGTCTAAAGTGTAAGTCCCCTAATGGAATGTTATCGTATCCTGGTGAAGGGGCTTGCATATCTCAGCAAGGCTATGAGCTGTATGGTGTTGGACCACTGAAGACGAGCAGGCTATAGCAGACAGGTCAGATTGAACATGGGTCAACTGGAGAAGGAAGCTGCCAGTCACTCCAGTTTTTTCTTACTGACAAGTGCAACAAAATTTTCAAATTGGCACTGGAAAGTCCTTCAGGTCAGAAAGTGCCCAATGTAGTACTGATATGAAATAGACAGGTCAACCATGAGTCGCAATGCATGTCAAGACATGACGACTCTAAAGCCAAGAGGGAAGCTAGCAACTGATGTATAGAGAGATGTAAGGTAAGTCTTATGTTGCAAAGATCTACTCTGTAGCGCTGAAACCTGGAATGTAAGGACTTTGCACGAAGGCCAATTTGATGAATTTTAAGATAAGGCAGAAGAAGGGGACAACAGACTAAGATGGCTAGATAGTACTGATGTCACAAATATGTGCTTGGAAGAGCTCAGAGAAGAGTTGCTGATAGACAGGACAGGACTAACATGCTCAAGTTCTTGGAAGTCATGAGGAGTTGGGTTCAAAGGAACGACTGAAACAGTTTGGTAAAAAACGATGGCTCTTCTAGTTGAACTACTTTTTTGTGAGCATTAAATTGTATAATATAATAGGGGGGTGCGGTGGCGCAGTGGGTTGGACCACAGTCCTGCTCTCCGGTGGGTCTGGGGTTCAAGTCCCGCTTGGGGTGCCTTGCGGCGGACTGGCGTCCTGTCCTGGGTGTGTCCCCTTCCCCCTCCGGCCTTACGCCCTGTGTTGCCGGGTAGGCTCCGGTTCCCCGTGACCCCGTAAGGGACAAGCGGTTCTGAAAATGTGTATGTGTGATGTAAATTGTATAATGGCTCCAATACAGACAAAAGTACAAGTGAATGAATTTTAGCCTTGATTGCAAACACTTTACCGTGCAACATACAGCTCTGAGTCAGGTTGTACAGTTCTACTTACTTTCCCATCCTCGGTCTTAACGGTTGCTTTGCCGCCCTCTCTGCTCGCAAGTGTACCTTTGACGTACATCTCCTTGGGCTCAGCCACAAAATAGGCTGTTTTGGCATCGAAGGGCTTGTTCTGGGCCTCAATCCTCTCTCTCTCTGGCTTCCGGAGGTAAACAGCCGCCGGGCCAAAACACTGCATCTCCGCGTCCGTACTCATGGTGGCTCTTCACTGGGGATTGAGGGTAAAACCGCTGATGTATTAATAATGTTAACCATGGTTTTTCAGTGAAAATGTGCCAATGTGTTTTTTAAATCCACTGCTTTCTTTGCCTTGTTTTTCTTTTTTGATAATAGATTTTAATGATAAATTGCATTTTGCTTTGCAATAAAAACTGTTGCATTCAGTAAGGATTTACCTCTTTTTACACCTACAGAGAAAAGTGAAAACTTGTCGATCTGGATGCTGAAAATGAGAGGCAAGAAAATATTTTTAAACTAAGTCAATGAAATCTTTTTTAAAATAACTGAATGTAGTGTCTTATGTTGTACTCTTCAGTTTGAACAATGCTGTTTGGAAGATTTTAATTATCAGATTTAATGTGAACAATACCCATAGGAAATAGGTAGGAACATATTGTTGCATTTCAGTTCTGACACAACCCGAAGAAACGTAACTCACTCACCTTTCCTGTGTGACTGTGAACCTTTGCGTTCTCTGTGGCACTTACTTTTATAGAGAGATTTCACCTCCCTCAGCAGAAACCACCTCCTATATTTGGTCATGTATCCGTGCTCTGTAACCTATTAAGTTAAGCCCGTGTGATAGTATTTTTATCAGATGATTTGTTTGTGAGTGCTTCGGAAATTTTAGTCAAAAACTCCTTCTAATTTGCCTAACTTATTCACTTGACATGCCTTGCTCAGATTTTACCAACATAAGTTACATTGTTTCTATGAGGAGTTGTAGGAATTATCTGTCCTGGTTTAATGATTTGTTGCACAAAAAAGGAGCCTGCTATGGAAATTTGCATCAATGTTACGGCACTTTCAGTCGTCCTGTTTCTCCCTGAGATGTGAAACTGTAGTCGATAGTATTCATTTTGTCACCTTGAGTCAGTTAAAACTTGGATTGGTCTAAATTTTATGGACAAATAAGCATACATAAGTATAATTTCCTCTAGCAGCCAGATCATGCACTCTTTTTTTTTTTTATCATTTCTGAGTTTTATTGGATTTTATAATAAATAGTTTTCACGCAAGAGATACTGAATTCCTGATGACCATCACTTCATATATTCACTTATCATGACCGGACCTAATGCCGTTATATATGTAAACTTATTACATATACGTAACTATACAATGTTGTCACAGTATACCACAATTTCATGATTTGAAAGGTGTGTCCATAGCTGTATTTACAAGAAATGCTAATAAAAGGCATGATTTTGCCCATTTGCAGACTTCACAGGACTAAGTGTGTTAGAGTTTGGTTTGGTTTGGGAACTTGTCCTTCACTGTGTTCTCAACAAATGGACATGTGCGCATGGGTGGATCATAAGTAACTCTACACCGCGAATGGCTGTTTCCAGCAGTAAAATGCTTTGCCAGTTCTGTAATAGTGTTGGATGGTCTTCTTTTCCATACCCTGGAGCCTCTTAGCACATAGATAGAGACTGGAGGTAAAACAGATCCATATCCTGCCATTCTGAGATATCATCAGCATTTCATGATCCTCCAGCACAACAGAGGTCCAGTCCATGAGGGTTTGTCTTGTCAAAGGTATTTTGAGCATTTTTCTATGGTCCCACATTCACATTAAATACAGGTTGTCTGTAAGATTAACTGTCAGGAGAATCAGTTGTTTAAATATTTAACATCTTTATCAGACCGTAGTGGATTGAAAGCGTGATTATGGGACAGTGAACAGTTCTAGTGTGTGATGTCAATGAATGATCCATGTTGTCTTTGTGTAGCTCTGGACTGAGTTTGTTTTACTGTTTTTGTTTTCTGTTCAACTACCTGTACAGATGTGTGTCTGAAATTAGCACAAAAAGTGTGAAGAGACTGAAATATAATGTAATGCCAAGGCTGTGAGTCAGATAGTCTTTATGTACATGTAAATATTTAACAGTATTCTTTTCTTATGAATTTTAAAATGTTTGGCATCAAAAAGCTGTGAATAACTTGTTTTGCATTCATGCCACAAGTATTTCGTGATCTCTTGAAGCATTTCCTGGAGACGTTGTGAAGGTTTGCCTTGCCATCCATTCTTATGCCTCTTGACTGATGTGGACAAAAGAATACAGCTGACATCAGTTAAACTGAGACGTTTAAAAATTCCTGTTGACTTCTCTAGTTGAGGCAGTTTCATGAAAGACCCCAATGCTTTAAACAGTTAACCGCAGAGACTTGTATAAATATTCCTCCTGAATTCTACCGTTGAAGCAGAGACCGTTTTTTTTTTTAAACAGAGCCAGTTAACCTTGGAGGAAAACTTTCAAGGTTACAAGTATTATCCTCAAGTGCTTTATCTGTACTCAACAAGGGATCAAGGGATCACGTTATACAATTTTACTCCAAGCCACAATATTTAGTAACAGGATTTTCCATGGGAAAGTTATATGATACTGGATAAAGAGGACTGGGCTGTAAAAAAAAATTCTAAAGGGTTTGCTTATGTGATAGATACTGGGTCATACATTCAATAAAATTTGACACTTGATATCTTAACCTTAAGACTGTGTTCTTATTTGGAGTAAATGCAAAAATAGCTGCTTGCTCAGCTCCTCTCTCAGAGCTTTGCTATTTGTCACACATTGCTTAGAGTCTTATTGTGAAGCTGATCTCAAACATCCTTTGATATCCAGCTGGACTTGAGGCTCCTTCCCTGAACAGATGTTTCTGAGCTCTAGGTTTGGAAGAACATCATATTTAAAAGTAAGTCACTTATTTATTCTTTATGAATTGTCAGTTGAACAGTTTAAAGTCAACATTTTAATTTCTTGTTATCTAGTCTTTTTTTAAATAAATATTTGTAGCGTACATATATATGTGTGAGACAGCTGAAGTATTGAATCCTAAATGTTACCTGCACTGATATTTGAAAGTAAAACTTCATCAGAAATTTTAAGTAATTTTATCTTCATTTATTGATTTTCAATTTTACTTACTAATTTAGTCATTTTGACTTGTGCTTGTCCTTTTGAAATATTTTGAAATGTGCTGTACACATGGCACGGTTGCATATGAGCCCAGTTATGCTTGTGCATTTGCTCGTTCTTGTTGTGTTTTCATGGATTTCTCCTGATTTCCTTCCAGTAAATTTAAGTTAATTGGTGGCAAAATGTTTTTAAGTCTGCGTATGTATGCGTAGGGGGCTGTGGTGGTGCGGCAGGTTTGACCGGTGCCTCGCTGTGTGGTGGGTGTGGGGTTCGAGTCCTGCTTGGGTTGCGCGGAGGCTCTGTGTTTTTCCCTGCATTTACCTCTCCCAACATGCAGAGGGAAGGACCTGGCAACCCACCTCTGTTCCTCCCTTGACTTGCCTTGAAACCCACGCGAGTGGTCGCTACGAGTCAGGTTTGACTTGGCACCTTGCATGCATGCATGCATGAGTGAAAGAGTTGTGTGGTGAGTTGCATCCCATCCATGGTTGCCAGTACCCAGAATATGTGCCCTTCCTGAGACTGGCTACTGATTTCTGCAACTCCGTGTGGAAATATTCTGAGAATGTTAAATGCTGAGTCACTTGAGACATTCCTTCCCTCCAGTTAAATTCACTTCATACATGAGCATAACATTCTGCTATGGAATTGTCTGACATAGAGCAGAATCTGTTGTTTCTTTATCAATGGCAAGTCATCCAGGTCCTGCTGAAGCCCAAATCATTAGCAAATGTGCAGTATGACCTTCAGATGTGTGGTGTTGGAAACACTTTTGCTTTACTAGGTTTACTTAAGAATCACATGTCCGCAACTAAGTCTCTTTCTCCTAATGTAATGCACAAATTGTATTTTCTCTGAGATGGATGTCGCGTTAGAGAAAAACGTCTGCTAAATGAATAAATGTAAATGTAAATGTAAACGTAATGAGGGGGCGCAGAGGGTTTGGCCAAGTCCTGCTCTTTGGTGGGTCGGAGGTTCGAGTCCCGCTTGGGGTCCCTTGCAATGGACTGGCGTCCCGTCCTGGGTGTGTCCCCTCTGGCCCCTCCAGCCCCATGCCCTGTGTTGCCGGGTTAGGCTCTGGTTCGCCGCGACCCCACTCGGGACGAGCGGCTTCAGCCAGTGTGTGTGTGTGTGTCTGTGCGTGTGCGTGTGCGTGTGCGTGTGTGTGTGTGTGTGTGTGTGTGTGTGGGAAACTAGGCACAAACTGCAAAGACTGAAATCACACATGAAGGAAATAAATATAAAAATCTCTTTGATTACTTAATTTACAAATGTGTGAAGTACAGAAGGTGCATTAAGCAGGCCAGAATGCATGACAAGGTTTTCATAATGGCCCATTAAAATGTTTCATTCATCCCCCTATGAAATATAGATTAAATTATGCACATTTCTGAGGCACAATTTTGTGAAGTACTTTCCTCCATTGACTTGTTCTAAGGTGGATGTGATGAGAGGCAAGGATGAAGGTGTCTTGCTGTTATTGCATTCAATAATCAATACATGGCCATTACCCACCATTTTTTTGTCTGTGAAGTAGAAGCCTGCAGTGGCTGGGGACATGGGTGGAGAAATTATCTCTAAGCTTAGTGCTTCAGTGATATATGCCTGTATCGTTATGAGAGAGAGAATTATCCTTCCCATAGGGACTACTGTACTTGGCAGAAGATCTATGGCGCAATCCCAAGGCCTATGTGGAGGAAGTGCAGATGCCCAGACCTTACTAGAAAAGTGTTAGGTGACAATTAAATAAATGTATATACTGTCAGAATAACATAGCCTCACTTGGATGGTGATTGGTCCATCTGACACAAAATTTTGTCCGGGTGGACTGAAGGTTGTAAGAGGGGTTCCACCTCATAGGTGTTTCACGCTATGATATAGTCTCACTATAAAGTCACATGATTTCAGAATTTCTTGTGAGCTGGCATATGGCTACGAGACAAGTGTTGGAAAAGCTGCTCTGTCCGAGAACCCCGTTTCCTCCAGGACCTGCACGTCTAGCCGGCCTTCCCAGCCTGCTTAGCACCCCCAGGCTCTCTCCCTACACGCTGGCAAACACAGTCACCCCATTATTTCCTCCAGAAGTGCCCCCAGTGGTTGCTTGCCAACATTTCACAATTTACCCATAATAGAACTATGTACAAGAAACAAATCTTCGCGCCCAAACACGTAGTAATGCGAGTCGTCACAATATGTTTGCAAGTCCAGTAACATGGTATGCATGTTTGTTATGTAAGGGACACCTATAATTTTTTTTTTTTTTTTTTATTGCATTGCAATATTTTAATAGGTCTTATTTGTATTGCAGTACTTTGGTGAGTAGCCAGAAGATGAAAGTCAAGGTTGGCTTATGAGGATGGAAGACCTGGGACCATGATAAGAGTCATGTATTATGTTCAAGTCACAGTGTTTGTAGTCCCCACATGATAGCAAGGTAAACATGTTTTAACGATTATGATTGTTTGGTACACTGTGAGAAAACACTAATTATAATATTTTCAGCTTTTGGCTGTCTATAAAATTATAACTTCAGAATTTTTTTGCAAATTATACAAACAAAACAAATGATAATGAAACGCTGACTTTATTGACTGATGATTTCCAGAAGTACATTTCACAAGAAATTCATATTGTACGATCGCTTGTTACTCTGTTTCATCAGGGTCTTGACCTTCATTCTGCTTCTTTGGCCTTAAATGAATAGAAAAGATTAGTTAGAAAGCATCTTAATCACCAGAACAGTTAGAAACACAGTCGCAGAGAAGTATTAAGAGCTGAACTATGAAATTACCTTGCCAGCATCACGGCTCTTGGCTCTCAGCTTGTTGACCTGAGACTCGGCGATGTCGGCACGTTCCTGAGCTTCCTCCAGCTCGTGCTGTACTTTCCTGTACCTGGACAGGTGGGTGTTGGCCTGCTCCTCCTGTGAAGGAGTCAAACAGCTCGTCAGTGGACACGTTCAACTGTGATTCCTCAAATGAAACAAGTTTACTTTCGGTTTATTTCAATGTCTAAGACCTCAGTTATACATTGTTTGTCAGAAACACAACATCTTACACAGGAAATCAGACTTACAGCTTCCTCAGCCTGCCTCTTGTAGGACTTCACTTTCAGCTGCAGCTTGTCAACAAGATCCTGCAGTCTGGTTATGTTCTTCTTGTCCTCCTCAGTCTGCAGGCAGTAAAGATGGTTGAATTGAGGTTACGGTGCTTAGCCGTTCTTCACCGTACCGTGTTTTAATAAGCAGCGGTAAAATCTTACCTGGTAGGTGAGCTCCTTGACCCTCCTTTCGTATTTACGGACTCCTTTGATGGCATCGGCTCCACGTCTCTGTTCACCTTCAACCTCACTTTCCAGCTCACGCACCTAATACGTAAGAACCCTTCTGTATTTTTCAGATTCGTAGCATTATACTGGTAAATTAGAAAAGTGAAGTGCTAGAAAGTGCAGTGAAAAATGATTTAGCTTCAATTACACTTCAGACGTCCTATCAAACAGTCCACAAGAATCAGTGTCTGCTTTTGGAATTCATAATATTATACTGGCAAACTGGGCAGGAACTGTGGATCAAGCAGCATCTGTTACCCTTGCTTCCAGTTTCTGGAGCTGTTTCTTTCCACCCTTCATGGCCAAACTCTCAGCCTCATCCAGACGATGCTGAAGGTCCTTGACTGTGACCTCCAGGTTCTTCTTCATCCTCTCCAGGTGAGCGCTGGTGTCCTGTTCCTTCTTCAGCTCCTCTGCCATCATAGCAGCCTGAAATGTTTATTTTTTAATGCATAAAACATTATAGAGTAGAATGTGTTGTTACGTTTCTTTACGTTTTGTTCTCGCTGTCACGACCCCGACCGCGTGCTCAACGATCGCAGCTGTGACTACTCAGGGATACAGGGTATAAAGAGGCTGCCCGGGCACTCCACACTGCGGAACCTCATCTAGACAAGACAGAACTCACGACACTCGCAAGAAAGCCTCTTTCCCTGTTTCCCTTCTTGTTCCCGGCTCCTTACCCGTCCCATTCCCTCAGTTTGGTTTCCCGGTTCCTCGACTCTCAGCTCCGCAACCTCGGCTCTGGTTTTGTCTGCTCCTCGGAACAATGTACGACGATCGATCGACTCCTGCCTGTCCCTGACTATTCTGTTGCCTGCCCCACTACAAGAACATGCACCGGCGTTTGGATCCGTCAGCAGAATCCCTGTGATCAATATGACACTCGCTTTCTGATAAAGTACTGAAAGAAATATTACTCACATCAGTGATGGCTTTCTTGGCCTTCTCTTCAGCATTTCTCGCTTCCTGAATGGTGTCTTCAACCTCCCCTTGGATCTGAACAAGGTCAGCTTCAAGCTTTTTCTTGGTATTAATGAGACTTGTATTCTGGAAGAAAAAGAGTTATGTTGATTTTTATTGCTTCTGATGGCGTTGAAATAAAAGCTTGAATGGAATGTTGACTCATTACAGAGAAACTGACATAGTTACCTGGGAGTGCAGTAAACTGACACGCTCACTGGCATCAACCAGCTCCTGCTCGGCCACTTTGCGGGCTCTCTCCGTCTGCTCCAGAGCAACTCTCAGCTCCTCAATCTCAGCCTGCATCAGGGTGTTCCGTCGTTCCACCATAGCAACCTGCTCCTTCATGTCCTCCTGTCCTCTGATGGCTTCATCAAGGTGCAGCTGGGCATCCTTGGGGACCGAAAAGACATTTTTAAGGAATGGCTTCTTATAAAACATACTGTGTTTTCATTGGATCTCACAGAGGTACAATTACAGACATACCTTGAGCTGTCCCTGGACGTTCCTCAGTTGTTTCTGGGCCTCAACAGCCTGGCGGTTGGCGTGACTGAGCTGGATCTCCATCTCATTGAGATCTCCCTCCATCTTCTTCTTGACTCTCAGAGCATCGTTCCTGCTTCTGACTTCAGCGTCGAGACTGCTCTGCATGGAGTCAATGATTCTCTGACTGTTCCTCTTGATCTGCTCTATCTCCTCATCCTTCTCAGCGAGCTTCCTGTCAATTTCTCCCTTGACCTGGTTGAGCTCCAACTGGATTCTAAGGATCTTGGCTTCCTCATGCTCCAGTGTGCCCTAAACAGGTGAATGAATAAGAGATATTTAGAAAAATATAGGAATCAAAACAAAACTAATGGATTTTCTGTTAAAAAAGAGGGTTGTTAGAAGAACAAGACATATTCTGAGTATCTGAAATGCAACATACCTCAGAATATAAATAGGTTAGCTTTAATTCATACATTTATTAATTTAGCAGACGCTTTCCTCAAAAAGAATATGCATCATATATACGTATGATTTATATATCACATACAGTATATGTATATTTATCAGTAAATGCATTGTCTGTCTGAACTGCTTGTCCCACACGGGGTCGCGGGGAGCCGGAGCCCAACCCGGCAACGCAGGGCGTAAGGCTGGAGGGGGAGGGGACACACCCAGGACGGGACGCCAGTCCGTCGCAAGGCATCCCAAGCGGGACTCAAACCTCAGACCCACCGGAGAGCAGGACCCGGTCCAACCCACTGCGCCACCACGCCCCCCATATTCATCAGTAAATGTATGCTTGTAATTCATACGTATATGTTTAACACTGAAAACAAGAAGAATAAAACATACTTAAAGCATTTGTAACATAAGTTACCCCAGTATTATGCGCTAGAATAGATAAATACAAAGAATAATGACAGAAAAGAAAATATGAAGAAATGCAACAAAACATACTTTGAGTCTTTGTAAGATGAACTACCCCAGTATTAAATTTCTTATATTTGAAGGCTTACCTCAGCTTCTTCAAGGGCAGTTTGTATTTCAGACTTCTCAGTCTCCACTGTCTTTTTAGCCTTCTCCAGCTCATGAATGGTCTTTCCAGTTTCACCAATCTGTTCAGTCAGGTCTGAGATCTCCTCTGCAGGGAAAACAAGAATATTGAAACTTGCTCAAGAGGTCAATTTGGGGCAATAAATGGATTAATTCCAATTGTTCAGTAAAAGAACTGGATTGATTTTAAACATCAGTCAGTTGCACATAAAATAATTGACACTCTTCATTAATATGTAGTAATAAGATGTAAGTACGCTGCAAGTTTTTGTTCTCTCTCTTCATGGTCTCCAGATGGTCCAAGGTTTCTTCGTAGGAGTTCTTCATCTTGAAGAGCTCAGTGCTGAGAGAACGAGCCTCTTTCTGAGCTCCTTCCAGCTCTGCCTGGCTTTCCTCGTACTTCTGTTTCCATTCAGCCAGAACCTATAGAAACATTAGCAGTAGAAGGAATGAGAAATGAAGAGTGCTTGAAATAACTGTAAAAGCAAAGACAAATGGCGCTACTGTCGGAATTCAAAAATGACAAAGTAGTCCTAGAATAGGATTTAATTTACCTTGTCAAAGTTTCTCTGCTTCTTGTCCAGGTTAGCAGCCAAGGCATTTGCTCTTTCCACGTCAATCATGAGATCCTCCACTTCACCCTGCAGCCTCTGCTTGGTCTTCTCCAGAGAGGCACACTTGGAGTTCACAGCTTCAATAGATTCCTCTGCATCTTGCAGACGCTGGGCAAGCTTTTTCCTTGAGAGAAAGTGATGTGTTCATGTTATTTGTGTCACTCTCACCGATTGTAAAGTGTAGCTATAAAACTAGTGCATTTACTTGGCCTCCTCAAGCTCCTCGGTGCGCTGGATGGCATCGGTTTCATATTTGGTTCTCCACTGAGCCACTTCGCTGTTGGCCTTGGACATTCCACGTTGCAGTTCAGCCTTGGCCTCCTGCTCTTCCTCATACTGCTCACGGAGCAGGTCACAGTCATGGCGGGCTGACTGCAGAGCGTGGGCCAGGGCATTCTTGGCCTAAAAGTCATTAAGGGTGAATAAATATGAGTGAGTAGCTTTTCTTTCATCGTCTTTTCATATTGTTTTTCAAAGCATCCAGCATGTCCGTGGAAGAGAACATTCAACAATATTCCGTTCCGTCACCTTTACTTCCTCTTCAATGTGCCTCTTGAGCTCTTCGATCTGCTGAGTGTAGGCCTGTTTGCCTCTCGTCAGCTGAGAAACTAGAGCTTCCTTCTCTTCCAGTTGGCGACTGAATTCACCTAAACAGATTAAAGAGTGTTACATTCTTTTTATTTTAACGGTGCTTTTTGTTTATGAAGTGCTTTTCAGTTCTACTTACCATTCTCTGTCTGAAGTCTGGCTTTTTGTGCACTAATGTCATTCAGCTGACGAACATTTTCGTCATTCTTGCTCTTGAGTTCACTCATCTGATCTTCAAGGGTCCGGCACATTTTCTCCAAATTAGCCTGTTAAAATGTGTAAAATACTTAATATAGAAGTCTTGCATGTAATCAACTTATGGAAATTGGAATGACACATGTACTCCACATACCTTTGATTTGGCAACAGCCTCCATGTTGCTGGATAGATCGTCGATTTCCATTTTGTATTCACTCTTCTCCTTCTCCAGTTTCTGCTTGACACGCTGAAGGTTGTCGATTTGTTCTCCCAGCTCTGCCACGCTATCGGCCTGCTTCTTGCGAAGAGCGGCAGCAGTGGCCTCGTGCTGTAGGGTGGCCTCCTCAAGATCACGGCGAAGCTTCTGGAACTCAGCTTCTCGTTTCTTGTTCATCTCAATCTGAGCAGCAGTTGCCCCACCAGCCTCTTCAAGTCTCTCACTGATCTCTTCAAGCTCCCTGGAGAGATCAGCCCTCTGTTTCTCCACCTTGGCCCTAGCAGCACGTTCAGCTTCAATTTCCTCCTCCAGCTCTTCGATACGAGCCTGGAAGTGCACGATTTTGACAGGTTAGCATACAAAATTTTTTATTGTCACAAATTGTATTTCAGGACATGAAGAATATACCTGGAGTTCTTTAATCTTCTTCTGTAGTTGAGCACCAAGTGATTGTTCATCCTCAATTTTGCTAAGAAGCTGGCTTGTCTCAAAGTCCTTCCTATAGATATAAATCAGGCGGATTTACGAGGGTTTTTGTTCAGGAATGTTTTGATATTTTAAACGTTTTTAACCTTTAAAAATTTCCTTACTTCTTGATCTTCTCCTCTGACTGCTGTTTGTCATTCTCCAGATCCATTATGGATTCCTGGGCCAGTTTCAGGTCTCCCTCGAGCTTCCTCTTGGCTCTCTCAAGGTCCATGCGTAGCTTCTTCTCTTGTTCCAGAGAACCCTCCAGCTGTTACAAAAACAGGAGCTGAATGCTTCTATACCTTCTCACTGCATATGTATAATTAATAACAGTTTTTTGTATATGTTTGGTACTTACATCATCCACTTGTTGCTCAAGTTTGGTCTTGGCTTTGGTCAGAGTATTGACTTTGTCTTCTTCTGCTTGAAGATCATCTAGGGTCTGCTGGTGTGCCTCTTGGAGGGCTTTCTTCTCCTTGGTTAACTTGGCTATGGCCTCATCCTGGGCAGTCATCTCCTCTGTCAGGTTTTTAACCTGTAATAGAGTATTTTGTGTTTGTTTAGAATAACTCTGAATTGTAAAAATGTAGTTATGGATTATTGATTATATGTTAACCTTATTTTCTGTGGCGTGTTTTTCCTTCTCCACTTTGGCCAAAGTCAACTCTAAGTCATCAATGTCCTTCTTCAGCTCAGAACATTCATCCTCTAGTTTCCTCTTCTTGGCTGTCAGCTCAGCATTGATTTCCTCCTCGTCCTCCAGCCTTTCAGTGGTCTCTTTGAGTTTTGCCTCAAGCTGGATCTTACTTTTGATCAGGCCTTCACATCTTTCCTCCGCATCTGAGAGATTTTCCACTTCCTGAATAGAAAATGAAGTTGAAAGGTTTATTGTATTGATTGGGCAACAATGAGTGTTTCTAAGTGTAAATACGTTTTTTAATCTCGTGACATTATCAGCGGAGAATCTATGGCCAACACTGCTGACTGCATCCGAATGCTGTCCTACCGCTTGCACTTGAAGCTGCAGGTCATTCTTCTCTTGCAGCAGAGAAACCATTTTCTCCTCAAGCTCCTTCTTCTTAGCCAGAGCTTTAGCTAGTTCCTCCTTGGTCTTTTCAAACTCCTCCTTCATGTTGGCCATTTCCTTCTCAGCTTCTGCACTCTTCAGAAGAGGCTTGATCTTGAAGTACAGCTTCATCCATGGCCAGTGTTTCACATTCATGAATGAGCGGATGTTGTATTGGATAGAATAAATGGACTCCCTATATTTAAAATAAAGATACAAAATGTTTACATTTTCTACTGTATATACCTTTCATGGCTTATCAAATTGGGGAAAAAATAGATCTGAGGTTTTTCCAATTCAGTAAAGTTTTGCAAGTGACACTTTACTAGGGATGCAAGTGGATTCAAGTTCAGTTTTTTTTCTTTTTTTTTTTTGCCTGTGAACAGGTGCTAAACTTCAGAAATTAAATTTTTATAATTTTCTGTGTGCAGGTCATACCTCCTTTCCATCATCTTCACAAACTCCCTCCTCATGACGTAACCTCGGCACAATGCCTGAGTCATAGTGACCAATGTTGCCAACTTCTCATCTCTCATCTCCTCCAGCTGGCCCAGCAGACCAGCTTTGAAGAACACCTACCATCAGATAAGTTAAGTATCACTCAGTAAACTCTCTCACTGAGCAAAACGTGTGTGAAACAACGCGAGTGAAACTGTCAATATCTACATGGGCAAGGAAATATCATCACTGGCTCACCTTGGTGTGTCCAAACTTGTACTGAGTGTGGTCCACATCAATTGACCCCAAGAGTTTCTCTGAAGCCTTCTTGTTGTCGATGAACTGTCCCTCAGGGATGACACTGGCATTCAGTACTTTGTATCTGTAGGAGGGTTGATAAAGAGAAGAATTTCTATTTATGATTTTGGATAAATTTGTGTTCAGTATTCCTAATTGAAAAGCAGTTCCTGTAGAATTTTTTAGCAGATTCTTAGCCAGCAGTTACATTCAGTAAGTTTTGGTCTCCTATAGACCTCACCTTTGTTTGAAGTCACCGTAGAGGATTCTGCTGGGGAATCCCTTTCTGCAGATCCTGATACCCTCCAGCACACCGTTACACCTGAGCTGGTGGATGACCAGGTAGTTCTCCATGAGACCTAGGAGATGTTGTTAATGGTTTACATGGAAAAGAAGTAGAATCAATTTAGTGTTTAACTATATAGACAGTTACGGTAAGGAGCGCTGGACCTACCTGGTGTCTTTGTCTCATTAGGAATTAAGCAACGTACGAAGTGAGGGTGGGTGCTTCTTAAGTTGGTCATGAGCTTGCCCAAGTTCTCCTGTAGGATGTAAGATGTGTTTTTGTGTAATTATGACCTGTGTACACAACTGATTAGGAGTTACGAAGATATTAAATATTGAAAAAATTAAGCTCATTAATGTAAGTTTACCCTGAAGAGAGCAGACACAGTCTGGAAGGAACCACCCTTCTTCTTGCCCTTCTTGCCGCCAGCCTCTTCATACAAATATATTTTTTGTTAGAATTACATAATTATTTGCATTTGCTAATGTTCGATGTGGTCAGGGTAATTACACACACACACACACACACACACACACACACACACACACACACACACACACACACACACACACACAGAGACAGACAGACAGACAGACTGTCTGCAGCGAGCCAGAGCCTGGCGCAGGGCTGGAAGGGGAGGCGACACAGCCAGGACGTGACACCAGTCTGTCACAAGGTACCCCATACGGGGCTTGAACCCCAGACCCATCAGAGAACAGGCACAGGCTAAACCTGCTGCACCACCACACCCCTCAGGGTAAGATAGTGTGGACAAAAATTTGTGAATTCTAAGCAGAGGAAGAAGTGTTGTTGTTTACTTATAGAGGCTGCAAGCTTTGTAAGTTGGTTTAAATGTGTTTTGTATTATTTAGCTACAACTGGACAAAACAGATTATATCAACAACAAGCAAATACAAGTTGTACCTTCTGCTCCAGCATGAGCCGCGTACAAATGAGCCAGAAGTTTGAGTGCAGCCTTCTGGTAGAGCTGCACTACAGAGTCGTTCAGGGGGTCCTTGTTCTTGTCCAGCCAGCCGACGATGTTGTAGTCCACTGTGCCGGCATAGTGCACCAGGGAGAAGTGGGCCTCTGGTTTGCCTTTGACAGGTTTGGGTTTCTGGAAGCAAGCAGCTTTGCCAAGATGTTGGTCGTACAGCTTGTTCTTGAAGGTAATGTCTGTAGCCTTAGGGAACATGCACTCCTCTTCAAGGATGGAGAAGATGCCCATTGGCTGTCAAACAGATAAAAGTTTGCGTAAAGCTTTATGAGGAGTGACAACATGGGATTTCTTTCATAACTGTTGAATGCCATGTCACGTACCTTCTCAATAAGCTCAATGCAGGCAGCCAAGTCCATACCAAAGTCAATGAACTCCCACTCAATCCCCTCTTTCTTGTACTCCTCTTGTTCCAGAACAAACATGTGGTGGTTGAAGAACTGTTGCAGTTTCTCGTTGGTGAAGTTGATGCACAGCTGCTCCAAGGTGTTGAACTAATTTTAAGACAAGGTAAAGTTTACTGATTAGATATGCCTTGCTTAAAATGAACATTAATTAACTATTTTGAAGCTACCAGTGAAATCCACTCACATCAAAGATCTCAAATCCAGCAATGTCCAGGACACCAATGAAGAACTGTCTCGGCTGCTTTGTGTCCAACATCTCATTGATGCGAAACACCATCCACAAGAACATTTTCTCATAGACAGATTTGCAGAGAGCCATAGTTGCATTGTTGACCTGATTGTGCAAAATGGAACAGAAGGTTTTTCCATAGTCTTTCAAGTCTGAATATTTGTTGTTTGTTTTACATTATATTGAACATATCAGTGTGTGCACAGCTACATAGATCATGGTGAATATACAGGATATTCTCTACCTGAGGTACAGTCTGCCCCTTGGTGACAAACTCATTTCCGACCTTCACTCTGGGGTAGCAGAGAGCTTTCAGCATGTCAGCTGAGTTCAGGCCCATGAGGTAGGCGATTTTATCTGCCACTGAATTACAAAGAACATGTGTTTGCTTTTGCTCTTAAATTCTAGGTGGATTTCTGTTTGGTCTGGGTTATTTTGTTATTTACCCTCAGTGCCATCAGGCTCAGCCTGCTCCTCTCGCTGCTTCTGCTTGAACTTCATGTTCCCATGATGCATCACTGCACCAGTCAGTTTGTAAATGCCTATCTTCTCCTCAGCATTAAAGCCCAAGATGTCAATGGCAGTCTAGGTGATTCAAAACACATCACTTTACAAGCTGTGCATTGATAAAAGACAGTATAGAAAGCCCTTCAGTTGTAGGTCTACTTACATCTGTGGCAATGAACTCTTCCACATCATTGATACTTTTCACAGTGATCTCGCCTTGGCTGATCATGGGGTAGTCGTAGGGGTTGGTGGTGATGAGAAGTGCCTCTGCAGAGATTTTCAAAAGGAACGTTGAAACATTAAAGGGTCTACGTTGGAGACACATAAGAAGTGATTTCCATTTCACATGGAGTACCTACCGAGCAGCTCTGGTTTGTGGCCAGTCATAAGCTGATAGAAGATGTGGTAGCTTCTCTCAGCTGACAGCTGGAAAGTTACTCTTGACTTTTCCAGCAGATCTGTTGGTAGGAATCAATTTTTGTTTTACATTTATTTTGTTGGTGTCTCCGGATAAATGACTGGCAAAGAAAATATGGGATAAAAAGACTCACAAGTTTCAATATCAGCGGAAGCCAGTTTTCCTGTGGTTCCGAAATGGATTCTGATGAATTTACCCTAGACGTTAATTGAAAGTAGAGGGTGTTATAGAGTAATACTGTTTTATATTGTAAAGTACTCTGTATATTGACGCAGCAAGTAGTTTTAATGTTTCTCAACTTACGAAGCGAGAGGAGTTGTCATTCCTCACAGTCTTGGCGTTACCATATGCCTCCAGCAGTGGGTTCGCCGCAACGATTTGATCTTCCAGAGAACCCTGAGAGAAGATAATGCAGTATTCATAATTTTGTCATGCGACAACTGTTTATAGTCATAATGAATTCTGCCAGCACCATCGTGTTGCGCATGGGATCATGCGTCAAACATGTCAAACATCAAAGTTGTCTATGGCAACCACATTGTGCGACACTACCACCATCATCAGAGACTCATATGCTCCCGCTGCCAGAGTATCCTGGTTTTTCCTCGTCCGTCAAACCATCCATCCTGTTTCAACTTCTCCATGAGACTCTGGAACTTCCAGTCGGTTGTGGGGAAGGCTGACTTCATATACCTCCCATCTCTCACTTTACCTCCTGGCCCTAACTGAAACCTGGATCACCTCAGACAGCACAGTCACACCTGCAGCCCTCTCCACTAACTACTCTTTTTCCCACACCCCTTGTCCTTCAGGTAGAGGTGGAGGCACAGGCCTCCTCATTTCTCCCTAGTGGGAATATTCTGTTCTCCCTCTCCACCTGCTTGACCTGTCCTCCTTTGAATCGCATGTCGTCTCTATCAGTGCCCCAATCACTCTTTTTGTGGTTTATCACCCCCTGGCCCTCTCGGCTGCTTCCTGGATGACCTCAAAATCTTGTTGAGCTCTTCTTGAGTCCACAGGACAGTGCTCCATTGATTCTCCTTTGACATCTCACCATCCTAGTCCCCTGCCACTCACAAAGCTGGCAATTCCCTTAACCTTGTCTTCTCTTGTAGCTGTGGCTGTCCTGTGCTCTCTGCTACTCCACTGCATGTCTCTGATCATTTCTATATCTTCTTCCAACCCTGCCTCACCACTAATCCTGCTCCTTCTTCTACACCCATTGTCATCTTCTGCCATAACTTAAAATCTCTCTCGCTTTCCTGCCTTTCCTCTGCCACACTGTCTGCTCTCCCTTCTGCTGCACAGTTCTCAGCTCTATCGACAGATGGTGCCACTAACATTTTCCTCTCTGCTCTATCTTCCTCTCTTAACTCTCTCTGTCCACTAACTTCCAGACCAGCACACCCCAGTGCCACCCCATAGCTGACTGATACATTATGTGCTAACAGGACCATACTCTGGGCTGCAGAGACACGATGGTGAAAATCCAAGACTCACATGAACCTGGATGTCTACAAACAACTCTTAGCTACTTTTCAATCTGCTGTCTCCAGTCTGTCTACAGTCTGCAACTAAAAAAAAAACCACACAGACTCTTAGCCACCTTCTCATTCCTACTGTGCCCTCTGCCTCCCCCTTCTCCTTTGCTTTGCTTTGTTTTTCAGAGACAAAATCAATGCAATCAGGGACAAATTCTCAGCATCATCCTACCCTGTTTGCGCTGGACTTCCCTATGAAGTCATACTCTCTGAATTCAAGCCACTGTCAGAAACAGAAATCTCTGACCTCCTGATATCACATACAGCCACCACCTGCTTGCTGGATCCAGTCTCATCGACACCCCTACAGACCATTTCCCTGCAACTCTCCGCCTTTGTCTCCAAGATCATCAACTCCTCATTCTCCTCTTGCTCCTTCCCATCTGCCTTCAAAACTGCCCTCATTTCACCTCTGGCAAAGAAACTCTCTGGATTCTAACTCAGTCCAAAACTTCATGCCAGTCTCCCTCCTCTCTTTTCTGTCTAAAACTCTGTCTAAAACTTGACTTGTAATCAACTATCTGAATTGGTGGTCCCATGCAGAAAAGGTAAAGCACAAAGGTTCTCAGTTCTGGCTCCATTGTGGTGGAATGACCTCCCCTTCTCACTCAGAACTGCTGATTCTCTGTCCACATTTAAAAATGGTCTTGAAATTCACCCTTTGCAGACCCTCTTCAACCATAATCACTTAAGTTCATGTAAGGTGAAATGTTCATGCACTATAACTTTAAGATCATACCCGGATAAGCCTTTACACAGCTACTCCTGTCATGTAATGCAAATGTTTATATGTACAGTATCTTCCAAAAAAATTCTCGGAAGGTGATAAGGTATCATGGATATTCTGATAACGTTTTACGTAGCTACTCGCGTGATGAAAATTGGTTCATATGTAGAAAGAAACTAACTGCACCTAAGTATCATGCGTTTGCATCTAAGTTTCTTTTCCTGCTAATATAATACATACGTTGTATTTTCTATGAGATGTATGTCACTTTGGAGAAAGCATCTGCTAAATGAATAAATTTAAATGTCGATGCGGCGGACTGGCGTCCCATCCTGGGTGTGTCCCCTCCCCCTCTGGCCTTACGCCCTGAGTTGCCGGGTTAGGCTCCGGTTCCCCGCGACCCCGTATGGGACGAGCGGTTCTGAAAATGTGTGCGTGTGTGTGTGTACTGTAACTGTCTCTGACCTGCATTTTGCCAGGCACAGGCTCTGCTTTCTTTTGTCCAGAAACTGCAACTGTCGCAAAGTACTGGATGACACGTTTGGTGTTGACAGTCTTTCCAGCACCAGATTCTCCACTGAGGATAAATAGACACAATAAATGGAAATTAGGGCATGCAAAACAACAGAGTAGATACTCCATAAATGGACTTTCTTCAAACCAAGGTGAACTGGAGAGTCAGACCCTAAGATATTTTACTCAATATTTTATTTTTTATGCTCTTTATGTGCCCTTTTTTATCACAAAAAGGTTACTTTGCTCAGTTGTTAAAGCAAGTAGTGGTGCAAATACTTACGTAATCAGGACTGACTGGTTTTCACGATCTGAAAGAGGGATAATACTGTTTAGGGAATTCATAAACAAAATTTGGCAGGATTTCAAAATGTCAAAGATTTTACAGGTGTTATTCTCACTTTTTTCTTACCTGTGAGCATGAACTGATAGGCATTATCAGAGATGGAGAAGATGTGTGGAGGGGCCTCAATTCTTTTCTTGCCTCTATAGCCAGCTACAACAACAGGATCGTACACTGGGAGCCACTTGTAGGGGTTCACAGTGACGCAGAACAGCCCAGAGTAGGTCTGGAAAAGAACAAATGGACAATTACTCTCTTCGGTATTACTCTTTAATATATACATTGATTGTTTTGAATTTATGGAAAAACTCACGTAGATCATCCATGCTGCATAACGCTCTTTGAGGTTAAACAGCACAGAAGGTTCATTGAGGTGGGTCATCATGGCCATGTCCTCCATTTTGTCAAACTTTGGAGGGTTCCTGGGGTGGATGTCATCCTCCTTAACAGTTAGTGTCTGTGAAAAGGCAACATTGTGAAATATCACAAAGAGGTTATCACTTCCTTCAACAGTTAAAATACTTCCCTTCTTTATCTTGGAGGTCTAATTTATTAGAAGATGGATTCTCTTGTTGAACTACTTCTTTTGTGAGCATTAAATTGCATAATGCTTCTCATGCAGAGGAAATTACAAGGGAATAAGTTTTACCCTTGATTTCAAACACTTTACCATGCTACATAGAAGTCCTCTGAATTGCGTGTTTTCCGGTTTACTTACTTGCCCGTCATCAGTCTTAACGGTTGCTTTGCCACCCTCTTTGCTCACGAGTGTACCTTTGACGTACATCTCTTTGGGTTCAGCCACAAAATAGGCTGTTTTGGCATCAAAGGGCTTGTTCTGGGCCTCAATCCTCTCTCTCTCTGGCTTCCGGAGGAAAACGGCCGCCGGGCCATAACACTCCATCTCTGCGTCCGTGCTCATGGTGGCGCTTCACTGAAGATTCAGAAAATAGAAGTGGATATATGTTGAATCTTTAAACCTCATTTTATATACATAAACCACACACACACACATTTTCAGAACCGCGTGTCCCATACGGGGTCGCGGGGAACTGGAGCCAACCCGGTAACACAGGGCGTAAGGCCGGAGGGGGAGGGGACACACCCAGGACGGGACGCCAGTCCGTCGCAAGGCACCCCAAGCAGGACTCGAACCCCAGACCCACCGGAAAGCAAGACCGTGGTCCAACCCACTGCGCCACCGCACCCCCCTTACATAAATTACATTACTTGTTATTTATTTACATTTTTTTGTATCAATACTACTACTTGCTGTATACTCTTATGCTTGTATACTCTGTAAATATTTATGTATGCTGTATTTCTGTGTGAGCTGTTTGTAAATCCTGGAAGAATCTAGAACCAGAGCAAATTCATTGTGTGCATCAGCACACTTGGCCAGTAAAAACTCATTCTGATTCTGATTCATTCTCATTTAATAGCTGCGTTCTTGCATCTGTGGTGGGAGGTGTTTCGCCTCGTTCTGAGGAAGTGTAAAAAAAAACTAACCTGGCGGTGCCCACGCAATCAATCGGTGCTAAAGAAATATCTGTCGGACCATATATGAAGGGTCTTGAAACCCCAAGAACCCTACAGCATCCTTTATGAGCATGACTAGGCAAATATGGTAGCTGTATGACTCTGGGTTGGTAGGATGCAGTAACTGTCTTTCCTTTAAGTAAACCCACTTGTTAACTGTGTCTCTAGGGCAAAAGCAAACATCTTCAAAACGATATCTTTAAGACATTATATGGCCTTATTTTGGAAAACAATAGCAGTCATGTTGTTTTGTCTTCAGACTGGATTTTTTCACTTCCTTCAAATACGTACAGTACATTAAGGGTCTCTAACTTCAGCTAATGAGAATTTTACCAAGCTTAATGAAGTACTGACTAAATATTTCCTGAAATATGCACTATTTTGCAAAACAGTTATATTGTGTAAAAAACACAAATGTGTTATATAATTTATGGAGGTGTTTAACACGTGTGACCTTTTTTTTTGAGAGGTTGAGCAAAAGTTTGCTTAGCGAAGATGCATCAATGATATGTTCTGTGATTTTGTTGGCTAGCATCATTCCTACAAATGTTGCTGTTGTTATTTACCTTGTTGCACACCTGGAAAGAAAGCTGGAACCTGGGCTCTTATGGAATCTGTAACACGGTTGATAAATTGAGTTAGTTTTTTTTTTTTCTCTATTTATCTAAATAACACAGCCAAAATTTCTGCACTGGCATTGAATTGGTGAAACATTCACTTCTTTATATTTATTTGTTTAGCATAAGGTATTTCATCAAGTTATTTGCCTACTATCTGGTCAAAGGTGTAATAACAGTATTCCTTCTAGTATCTGAATGTAACCTTCAAATCCAAGGTCTACCTCATTAACCACAGTTAGCGCTCAACACCTTCACAAACTTCATACTGCAGTTAATATCTTAATAGAGGAATTGAAGAAGGATGAACTGAGCATTTACAGGAAAACAAAACAAAAAGACATTGCTAATGTAGGAAAATTCTGTGGGTGAAAATAAAAATGAAAATAAAAATATGTTCGCCTGCCATGGGAATTTAAGAAATGTTGCAGCATCACAGCATGACCCACTCACCTGAGGTGGATACCAGTCAGTCCTTGGAGTCCCCTGGAGCCGCTGGCTTTATAGAGAGATTTCTGACTGCTCAGCAGAAGGGGGCCTGCTCTATTTGGGCATGTATTTTCATCCACGGACCAGTTACCATACTCCTGTATGATAAGCAGTGAAATTATTTTTAGGTTCTGGTAAATATATGGAATTTATGAGGACAATTTGGCAAAAGTGGTGTCTGTTGTCTGAAATTGTCCCCAGGACTCAAATTTATGATCAGTTTATCATAATCCAAAATACGAATCTCTGTGAGGTTTTATCAAAGCTTCTCATGGGAAGCTTTTACCTCAAATTGTTTTCCACTCTGTATTTTTAGGTTTTCTAAATTGCATTTTGAAATGTTCTTTTCTGCTTTAATGGAGGAAATATGTTATATGTGATATTACATTAAAATGGGGGCTAAAGAGTATCTTTGTCTGCAGAAACAATTATTCGAATAATATTTAATGCGCATTTTTGAAATTTTTTTCACATAATTTTTTGTAAGACGTAATAGTAACCAAATTTTATATGAAGTTTGAAATGTGTCGGTTTCATACACTTTATTGTTCTTTACTTGGCAGGAACATGTGTTTCAAGTGGGGTTCAATATCAATATCAAAATTGGTGCAACACATAAGTGGTTTTAAAAGCACGAGCCGATAATCATATGTAAATCGGCTTAGATGAGTTACGACCCTGCGGTCGTCACACAGCCATCTTATTAATAAAGAGCACAGTGAGACAGATGTGTTTGCTCAAGCGTGAGCAGTGTTAGAGTACAGCTGAGGTTAAGCAAGGACTCCAAGCTCATATTGACAGGCCTGTTTAATGGAGCTCCAAGCTGAAGAAGAGAGTCATTTCTGAGCACAGTTCATGTGAGCTGTGCCCGTTCGCTTGCCATTTCCACTCGACTGTCCGCTGCCACACTGCCTGGTGATGCTGACTACTCCACAAGTGGATATATGAACACTAAGGGTGTCGGCAATTGTCAGGCTGTTAGACATCTCTGTGAATTTCAGCAAAAGCATGACAAATTATGGGAAAGCAATCACAGCCAGCTATTTAATGAAAAGTACAAAATCATTCTACATCACCCAGCTGCTTGAATGGATCACATGAGGTTACACTTTTATTGCTTTATGTCAAGGGGTGCGGTGGCGCAGTGGGTTGGACCACGGTCCTACTCTCCAGTGGGTCTGGGGTTCGAGTCCCGCTTGGGGTGCCTTGCAACGGGCTGGCGTCCCGTCCTGGGTGTGTCCCCTCCCCCTCCGGCCTTACGCCCTGTGTTACCGGGTAGGCTCCGGTTCCCCGTGACCCTGTATGGGACAAGCGGTTCTGAAAATGTGTGTGTGCTTTATGTCAGAATCTAAGTTGGTTATATAGGTAATTTAATTCATGGTCAACTTTGTTTTCTAGCATTTATCAGCTCAGTAATTCGACACAGGCGTTTGTCAGTGACTTTTGCAGAAACACCTACAGTGATCATCAGTAAATACATAGACACACATAGGCTTCCAGTGTTGCTAAGTTCACATGTGAAGAAGGTTACCCTGCCTTTCCGGAGACCAGACTGAAAATACAGTTGGTTGTTGGCTTCCACAGACAAACTTCTGAAATAACACTGCAGTACAGCCTTCTAACCTACCTCAGAGTATTTTAGCCCCAAGTAAATGATATGTGATCAACAGAATATCAGATTATACAATCTGGTTATAAGATTTATTATCAAGCTAGAAACTTTTTCCTTGGGAGAGGAGATATGATAGGGGCAAAAGAAGATAGGCCAGTAATAAGAAATTCTGAAGTGGTTACACATGTGATAAAGTGGGCTCATACAGCCAATAAAAATGTGATACTTGATATCCTGCTCATAGCAGTATGGTCTTATTAGGACTAAATACGAAAATAGCTGCTTGCTCAGCTTTACTGTCAGAGCATCACTAAATGTCACTCCATGTTTTGATCTTAATTGTGAAGTTGGTGTCAGACTCACTTTTCATATTCAGATTTGGAGCTCATGATCCTGAAAGCTCTTTAAAAAGTAAGTTACTGTTTTATTGCTAAATGGTATTCAAAGCTCCCTTTTCTTCTATTCTCATAAGAAAATATGACCTCATCAATGAGACTTCAATTAAAGATCTAACAGTAATATGACCGTATTAATAGAACTGCTTGTCGACAGTTCAGAGCACGATAGTTTACTTCAGGCTTTCTGTTCAGATTATTGTTTTGCTTGTTATTCCTGTTTTATGTGTCAAAATGAAAACTGCTATTGTATCCATCATGTGATATTATATATCTGTGGATGTCTTCTTGTAGATTCCTGGTGTTAATATACTATATTTGTCATTTTAGTATTGCTTGGAAATGCCACATTCAAAGTTCCTGACAGCATTTTAATGCATCTCTATATTTGGGTCATAAATAGCTGATGTGAATGATTTCCTTCATTCCGCATGTAGCTATTGAGTGTGTCTAAACATTTCACTTCAGCTGAAGCAGATAATCTCTAAAGTATGAGATGATTTCTTTGCATATTACATAATGCACATATTATCTCAATATTTCTCGGTCTATCCTCTGAGACCAGAGGGTAGTGTTGTATATAATATGTTGTTAATGAATGTTCATGAATATTATGCATGAATAGCAATGAGAAATGGTTACTTAGTAGTTTTAATTACACTTGAATAAAGGACAGAATGACATTAAATAAAAATACTCCAATGCATTTCTTTTGCATTTACTTGCAGTGCTGTTCTCAAATGAATCTGTTGTCATTACATTTAATTACAGGACATTTTGATTGAGATGTGCATTTTTCTAAAACGGTGTGATTTAGTGAAGTACCAGTCCTTGTCCCTGTGCCTGGAAATTCAGTTCCTTAACCACTGCAGTGCATGCTGCCAAAGTGCTTCACTTCCAGCCCATAACTGGCGTGCCAATGAAAGATTACCAGGGTGGCGATGGACGCACTGGGACATAAGTAGTAAGCTCATGTAGTGTGTTGCCGATGGGCTGCCAGGTTATGCCTTGGACTTTGACACATAGATGGACATGTCACAGTTCAAGTTTTGGCAGGACAGTAAACCTTCATGTGACTCATCCTGGAGATGGCTCTGGCTGCTAGTTCTACTGCCAAACCTGCAACCCCTGTCTAATTTATTTAAACAGATCTGCACCTCCTGCCTTGATATGGTCCTGATGCAAACCTGCTCATACAGCACTTAAGGATAGGGTCAGGGGTTAGGGTTAGGGTTAGGGTTAGGGTTAGCCAGCCCTGTTCCTACAGTCTTTGGGTTGGGTTTAGGGGTTAGGGTTATGGTTATGGTTAGGATTTTCACACTCTGCTGCTCCAGCACTACTCTTACTGGCCGTCCAAGTTTTATTTGCTAATCCTATTCTGCCACCAGTGGGTTGGACCGGGTCCTGCTCTCTGGTGGGTCTGGGGTCCCGTCCTAGGTGTGTCCCCTCCCCCTCCAGCCTTACGCCCTGTGTTGCCGGGTTAGGCTCCGGTTCCCCGCGACCCCGTATGGGACAAGTGGTTCAGAAAATGTGTGTGTGTGTATTCTGCCACCCTTGTTAATGGTTCTGTTAGTAATTTAACATTGTAAGTTGCTTTGCAGAAACATGTCAGCAAAATGAAGAAATGTTACAATGAACGACCCTGGAGTGTATCCCGTCATTTGTCAGCCAGGTGCATTTAGAATAACAAGTAAAGGGCTGTAAATAGTTTCGGTGTATGTCAATAATATTACACAAGGACTTGATGAAATCAGCATGGAGCTAATATCAGGAGTAACTGAGGGAAGTGGAACTGAGATTCCAAGCTGAATGAGACTGGGGCAGCAAGGCTACAGAGTGCCACTTGTAAAGTGAACACCAGCTACGGCTCCACCGTAACCCTACACTAGTACTGGCCACACATCCATCTTACACCTGAACCCTACAGGTTTTTCTTGTGAAACCACGAGGCTGTCATAGCTGCAGCAGCAGTGTGTTTTTCATCTTTTCTTGTGTTTTCTTTAGTGCTACTTTACTTTTTAAAGTCTTGTCTTCAGTGTTTTCTTTTAATGTTTTTGGTACATTTTCAGTAAGTTTTTCTTTGTGCATCCTTCTGTTCTACTGCTATTCACACATTGGTAGACTTAATGTCTTCTGCTCGCAATGGATGGAAAACAGATGTGGATATTGCTCATTGGTATATTGCCTCGGGGGGTGTGGTGGCGCAGTGGGTTGGGCCACAGTCCTGCTGTCCGGTGGGTCTGGGGTTTGAGTCCCGCTGGGGGTGCCTTGTGATGGACTGGCATCCCGTCCTGGATGTGTCCCCTCCCCCTCTGGCCTTACGCCCTGTGTTGCCGGGTAGGCTCCGGTTCCCCGTGACCCCGTATGGGACAAGCGGTTCTGAAAATGTGTGTGTGTGTGTGTGTGTGTGTGTGTGTGTGTGTGTGTGTGTGTGTGTGTGTGTGTGTGTATGTATATATATTGCCTCTTCTCCAGATGCTCTATCCCACCAAGGGCTAAAACTGTAATAGAAGAATTTTTGTTTACGTGATAAATCAGTTTCTCGTTCGGAAAAAGCCACCTGGGTTTGCCAAGCAGAGGTCTGATATTCAAACAGAGCTTGAGCAGAGACTCCAGGGTTGCAGAAGATTACTAAACAGTGAATGAAAGGCGAAGGTTGAAACTGCATCTTCCTGCTGTCATTATGGGGAATATAAGACTGCCTGCAAAAAAAATTTATTTATTTAGCAGATATTAATTCATTTAGCAGGGGCTTTTCTTCAAATGCAGGTGTGACTGGATCAAGAGAATCAGGTCATTTTTCCCACCGCTCCTGTTTGTTTTCCTTCGTGTTCACGTGCGTTAATTCGTAACACTTATAAATTGTTTATTCCCTTTCCCTACCAGAGCAGAAGGCCTTACAGGCGTATCTGTCTGAAGCATTAGAATCAGAAATCACCTGGCTGTTCACCTCTCTCACCAGGTGTCAGCTGGATTTTTTTTTGTAGAGAAAAACGATGATGGCTTGCAGCCCTGCATTGATTATAAGAATCTGAATTCTATTACAGTGAAATATCCTCATGCCTTACCGTTGTTACCAGCTGCACTAGAACAGATTTGCAAAACCACCTGATTCACCAAGTTGGATCTCAGGAGTATTTACAACTATATCAGAAAAAGGGAGTGAAGAGATTCATGTGTCTGCATCTAGTGCTTTCCATCTATTGATGTAATGTACTTTCTTGTTTTGTTGTACAGCATGCTGGATAAAAGCATCTGCTAAATGAGTAAATATAAATGCAAGTGTTTCTTGCTGAATGGTAAGGTTTTCCCAAAGTAACAAATTGTGAACTACTATATCTGCATTCTCTTATTTAACATGAGTAACAAAACCCAAAGAACTTCTTTGTCCAGCATATACGTTAAGTGAAAATTGATGAGCGAAAGTTCTTCCAGAATATCATCTCCTCTGTACCTCTCAGAAACCATGAGCTCAATGTCACCTGCAATGTTTACTATGAATTCACCTGTCTCTTTCTTTAAGTTCCAAAATCATTTGAGCAAAACCACACACACACACACACACATTTTCAGAACCGCTAGTCCCATACAGGGTCACGGGGAACCGGAGCCTACCCGGTAACACAGGGCGTAAGGCCGGAGGGGGAGGGGACACACCCAGGACGGGACGCCAGTCCGTCGCAAGGCACCCCAAGCGGGACTTGAACCCCAGACCCACCGGAAAGCAGGACCGTGGTTCAACCCACTGCGCCACCGCACCCCCCTTGAGCAAAACCAGCTTAATAAAAAAATAGCTGGAAAGTTCCAGAAGATGGAGATACAAGTGTTGGTAATGAATAAAAGCAAAAGAAATATGAATTTATTGATTGGGCATTTTTTAATACAAATTAATTACAGTATCTGACCCTTCCAATAGTCTTTGCACAAATTCACAAGGGTGTGTCATTACAAACTGGTTTTCTTCCTTTGGTCTCTGCCAAAGTGCGTCACACAGCACACAAAGTGTAATGCTGTCACAACATCTTCCACGAGAGGGAGCTGCACTCAGCTGTTGCACCGGAGACTTCCGAAGAGACCTGGGATCTGAAGTTCACAGTAGAAAGGAGACATGATGTTGGGCAAGGGAAGGAAAGCAGAAAAGAATGGCAAAGAGATTCAATTTTTCATGAACAAGAACAGAATTCAATGCGGGCATTGCCGGGAGTATTGCATTTTAAATTTCTAAATGACAAATGATGGTCATTTCCACGAATAAATGTCTTTTTTCAAAGGAAGTTTTTGTGCTGCTTTAGCATCAGCAGAAAAAAAATGATAAGCATAGTCTGTAAAGTACATTTTCAGTGAAAATAGAGGAAAAATAGTAAACCATTATGCACTGCCTTGAACAAGATACATTATAGTTTTGTCATTATTATTTGCTCTTATTCATTTAGCGAATGGTTTTCTGCAAATTGACTTACAATGTTCATCTCCCTATAGTTATTTACTTGTTTACAGCTGGGTGATTTTTTACTGGAGCAATTTGGGGTATGTACCGTGCTCAAGGGTACTATAACCAGAGATGAGATCCACACCTGCAACCTTTGTGGCCAAAGGCAGCAGCTCTAAACCACTAAGCCCACCAGCTGTCCCTGCTTTAGTCTTGTAATGTTTTTTAACTGATTTCCATTGTTTGTGATACTTGCCTACAAAATAGATCCAGATGGGTGGAGTTTTAAATAATCAGGTTGTCTGGAAGTTGTTTAGTCTTCGCTTTCCCAGAATTTTGAGTTTTTTCATTTGCCTTTTGAGTTTTATTTTTTATTGTAGAGTTTCTCTTTTCTTATTCTTTATATCATTTTTTGCTTTAGGGTTTTGTTGACATTGATAAATATAGTGTTATGTACACAGGAAAACAAATAACACTACTTGTGGCATTGCATCCCATGTGAACAAGAGTACAGGTAAAAGCCTGTCTGAGGACATGTCTTATGAATTGCAATGAAATGTAGCTCTTTCTGTCTGTTCTGCATGGAATCCCTCGGTTACACCCACTTTTTATCTTAATACCCACCGTACTTTTAGGGTTGTCATATTCCTTGTAATTAATAAAATAGTCATTGTGTTATGTTCCAGTGGAAGTGGTGGAGATGCAGGTGTATGCAGGTGCAGTGAGAGGGTCTTCAGAGGTTACTGTTGACTAAGGCAGGAGGGGAATGATTTGCTAGTGGGGAAAAAAATCATAGCTTCAGTTTCTAAAACTGAACTACAGCTCAGGGACTTGAGTTAAGGGATGTGAGATTTTTTTGTGCTTCTGAGTTGTGGTTCGCAGGCATAAAATTTGGTGTCTGTTGTTGTGTCAAACTGCTTCCAAATTGTTCTCTTTGTATTTTGCATTGAGGCTCCAGCTTGGAGTTACTCTAGCAGTGAGGCTCCAGCCCTTGAGTAAGATGAAACCTAATGCCCCGCAAGGCTCACACGCTCCTTTACCCATGAACTAAAGAAAGCAACAGCAAGATTCCGCATCAGTGTGGAGGATTAATGAAATCTGCTTATTTAACAGTCCTCCCGGATGTTTGCGGTGATGGACATGTATGCTGCACAAAGGTTAGACAGATGCAGAAACAAACAAGATGTACAGATAGGAAGACAGACAGACAGACAGGTAGCAAATTAAACTGTTACTTCTTTGAATTACAGCTTTTTCATAACCAAAATATTATGCCAAAATGTCATCTACTGTATCTTTTCTAGGGGGGCACGGTGGCGCAGCGGTGCAGCGAGTTTGACTGGGTCCTTCTCTCTGGTAGGTCTGGGGTTTGAGTCCCGCATGGGGTGCCTTGCAACAGTCTGGCCTCCCGTCCTGGGTATGTCCCCTCCCCCTTCAGCCTTGCGCCCTGTGTTGCTGGGTTAGGCTCCAGTTCGTCGCGACCCTGCTTGGGACAAGTGGTTTCAGACTGTGTGTGTGTGTGTGTGTGCGTGTGTTTTCTGTTAGTGTAAATTGTACACAGTGCATGCACACACACACACACACGCATACACACGCATACATACATACCGTCTCGTTCATGCTCACTGTCACATACCCAGGCACACAAAAGCACATAAATACACACGAAAGGGCAAAATATCCTTACTCCTTACTCATACATTCACTTACCTTTGGTACTGTGAAAACAGAGTATTTAATAAAGTGTTTCACTAATGCGGTTGTTCCTAAGAAGAACATACAGATCAGGGTAAGATAACTGTCCTAACGGTAACCTTACTGCTTACAAAAGCCAGTTTTACATTTTTGCCCTTGATATCCTTACGTAGCATAATGTAGTTAGACCGAGACAAGATTTCAATAAATATGCAAAACATGCAAACCTCAGTTTAAACTCCAAACTCACGCATAACATACAAACCTTGGTTTAAATCCCCCCCCCCCCCCCTCCCTCCCTTCCTTTTCAACCCATCTCAAAGCGAACGCATCCTTCTGAGTGAGATGTTCCAACAAGTGGGCTGTTACTGCTGCTGGGAGCTGCTCGGTGGAGCGACGTGTCAGGCACTGAACGGTGTTTCTCACCTCCTTCACTCCTTACACACTTGGAATGCTTGGAGAGCAGAACTGGAGAAGCACATGCATTTATATTTAGACCTAATAAAGCATACCCACAGGGATAGGTGTCACATACCGAGTGTCACATATTGAGTGTCATATCTTCAGCTGAACATGTGTAAGCAGCGCAGAAGGCCATTGCTGCTCCGTGCCTTTTGGCTGCAAGCGTATCGTCTTACTAATGGAAAAATAGCAGGAGATGAAATGGATCCCATGAGGCTGCGAACAAAATAGCCTGAGAAAGACGGGGTTAGAGTAGTACATGGTGTGTGTGTGTGTGTGTGTGTGTGTGTGTGTGTGTGTGTGTGTATTATGGTACAGTACTGTATCCACCTGTGAATATTGTAAACTGCCTTTTCTAACTCTGCATCTGTTCTCCCGCCCTCCATGTTGGGGTCTCTTGACGTCCGCCAGGAAAACCCAGGGTCATCATTTAGGAATTTTTAATGGACACATTTTTGCTTTGGTTTCCTCTTATGGCTGAACCTAAATAATGAAACACTTGGAATTGTGTTTTCACAGGGATTTTGTGCAAGGGGCATGTGTCACAGGAGTATTAACAGCACTGCTATCATTAGGACATCTATGTTCAGAACAGCTGAGAAAACTTATCAGTTATGGAGTGTCACTTCGTTCCTATTAAAATGTTCCATTGCAGCAAGCAAGTCTCCTTCCTGTGTAACGCTGGAACAAATCCCCCAGATCTTGTCTTTTCCGGGGCTGCAAGTATAGCTACAACCTCTCCCTCCCACCTGGACCCACCTCTCTTACAGAATTGATTTTAAACTATAAAGAAGTGTAATACTTTGATATCAGTAATCCCCATATGACTTTCTAGTTTGACTCGACAGTTCTCCAGTTATCACCAAATACCCGAGATTAACCGATTTCACAGTGACTTGTGAAACTGTGATCTCTTTGGTGCTGTTTGTAGACGGCCATTACTTGGGGCCTCGTGCCGCTCTGCAGAGAGAATAGGTACATGACACTGTCGGTACAGTGTTAATTCATCTTAATAATTCTGGTGACTTCTTCATGGTCACAGGAAATATCTTTTGTTCTATTATCAGTTTTATGAGTTATGGCAAGACCTGCCATTCCAAACGGGTACCAGCTAAGTGGTTTAACCTGTCAGCAGGGAAATCAATCAATGAAAACTATTATATCAAGTATTCTAAAGACAGTGCCTGCTGAACCGCGGAGTCCCTCCAGAGTGTTCTGAATGTGTCCTTAGTTTTCAAGGGCTATGTCCATTGTCGCTGTGATTGAGCCCATCCATGTGGTTGCTGAACATCCTCTTCTGTCTCTGACACCTTTTCTCATCTTTCAACCTCATGAAGGTAACCCCTGTCTCATCATTTGCATTTCCATTGACAGTTGTGGTTTTGTTTGATCCAACATTCATCAGTTTGTTTTCCTGATGCCCTTAGAAATATCCTCCAGAACTATAGCTGAAAGAAGTCCGGGATCTTCCTGTCCTACTCCTTAAATGTCTAACACCCACGTGGATATAGTGTCATTGAAAATACCATTGTACGTAATGTCTGTTCTTGTGGACACATCAGCACTTTTGAGGACCTGTTCCAATTGCACCTCTGCCAAGTGCTGGTCTTAGGCGTATCTCTTGACTGCTACAACTTTGCTATTGGCCATTTATTCCAAGAGGGAACAATTGCTAATGACTTCTGCCTTCAACACCAACATTAAAAATTGCTGCTGTGCCAGTCGACACAACTCTAGTTTCTTCACACTTAATCTTGGTTTCACTCTTTGTTTTACCCTTTTAAAATGAGATTGTAAGGTCTGCTTCAAGCTCTGCAAATACCGAGGTGGTGTCGATATAACAAAGACTGGCAAATGGCAACAGCCTCACTGACCCCTCACATGACTCACAGCAAGAGCCAAAACTGTTGACTGCAACAGCAACTCATTGTTCACCTGAGTGTCTGCAACAGCAACTGATCACTCACATAACTGGTTTGTGGTTGATTGCAAGAGCTTGACCAATCATTCATGCTGTTCATTAACGTCTGTATTTCTACCAGCTGTGCCATCAAAAACACATCTGATCTTTTGGTATTATACCTTGGAAAGAGTCATGTTTCCAAGATACAACAACAATAATAATAATAATAATAATAATAATAATAATAATAATAATAATAAATTTACACAAATTTTTCATCCCAACAGGTCATGGTGGTATCCAGAGCTAGTTCCAGGAACCACAAGGAGGATACACTCTTCCACTGCAGGTTGCTGGAAAATCATGTCCTTGCAACGTGGGAGGCAGTTGATGGAAAACCACATAAATATGGGAAGAACATGCAAACTCCACAAAAGGCATGTGGACCTGGAACCCACAACCTTGAAGCTTTGGTCCCTACTGAGCAAATACATTAACAATAATAAGAGCCAATCTATTTACAGGTTGAAAAAATGACTTTACACAAATAGTTTGTTTTCACCTTCCACATATTATTACACTTAATTGTTAGTTAATAGTTAAATCAATAATTAATTTTAATAAATAGTTCATGAAAACAAAACACACACACACACACACACACACACACACACACACACACATTTTCAGAACCGCTCGTCCCATACGGGGTCACGGGGAACCGGAGCCTACCCGATAACACAGGGCGTAAGGCCAGAGGGGGTGGGGGAGGGGACACACCCAGGACGGGACGCCAGTCCGTCGCAAGGCACCCCAAGCGGGACTCAAACCCCAGACCCACCCGAGAGCAGGACTCTGGTCCAACCCACTGCACCACCGCACGCCCCGAAAACAAAACATCACAGGGCTATTTTTTTGAATTAGAAAATTAAACAGATGAGCAATATTAGATTTAAAGTAACACCTCCAGTATTCAGTCTTATTGAAGTTTCTTATTTGAAATTTTAATGGGTTGCTGTTTCTGTAAAAAGAGGAGATTAAGTATACAGTGTGGAAAAAAGTTAATATAAGCATCACTACAGCTTGTTTTCCATGGCTTTTTTGAACTTGATCAGATTTTCATTTTAACTGCATTTGTGAAACCCTGATGTTGGTGTGACTGCCAGTCGTGTCATCTTTCTTGGACATTTGTGGTGTGGTGACTGTTATTCAATAAATGCAAGACTAGCAGGAGTCATGCAACAGTATACCAGTAACATCTGTGTGCCACTCCATAGATAAAATAAGATTCGAAGGGACAGCCACATAAATTTAGGTTACAGGACAGATTAGCTTTAATTAGTGGTAATTAACAGGCAGAATATTCATGTTTTCCAGTCAAGTACAAAGTTAAGTGTGACATATTTGTCGACTCCTCAAAAATAATCCTGAAAACAGAAAATTATAACACTTGTTTTTTAGTATTTTTCCTAAACTCCTCAGCCATTCCATAACATTTGTAAACTTTCTTTTAATAAGTGCGTTACAACAGTAACCCGAATGGAGACAATACAAGTAATGACAATTGAAGAGAAGATTTTAAATGAGCTAGTTTTGAAAGGTAAATATGGTGTAAAAGGGAAATTGCACTGTGACTGAGGCTGAGTATATGAAATACGCAGGAAATATAAGCCCTGGGAGATGTCTGTGGCAGATAGCAGTATGACGCAAATATACATTTTCTCCTAGAAATTTCTCAGAAATTAAAGACTGGATTGTTTCATTTCAAACAAATTCTCTATTATTACAATAGTTACATTTATTAAACTGTATTCAACCTGCAAAAAATATTGGTTCTTAAAATTAATATAAGAATGCCCCAGACTTATGACCAAAATAAAATCACAGTGACTGGTACAAGCAATACAGTGAAACCTTACAAGGTAGAGGACTTAAATGCTTGACCAAATAGAGCAAGTCCTTTTTGCTGAGCAACCACAAACCTCTCTATAAATGCAGCAGCTCCAGCCTCCTGCAAGAACTGAGAGTGATCCAGCACAGGTGAGTTAGCCTTACTGTTATGTTGCACCTAAATAAAAGAAACAAAATAGAAGATTCATTAACCACATTATCTCTTTTCTTCCAGCATCAGAACTCAAAATCTTTCTCTGCTGGCATCCAAGGAGGTAAATAATTGCTGATTGTATAACACAAACAAAATGTATTTATGTACAAAGGCCCCAGTAAAAATACTCAGAAGGTTTTTGTTGCCACTTCAGTATTAGAAAGTAGAGTTTTTTTCATACTGTATGTTATCTGCAGATCATGTTATAACTGTAATGTACATGGTGTGTTTTATGCGTGTATGAATGTGATATTCAGAGTAATACACCATAGTTAGGGCTACACATAACACTGAATTATTTTTCAAGTCCAAATTCTTCTCAAAGAAATAGATTTTTATAATTATAAACCCCTTGACCTTTATTAAACCCCGACCAAATCATGGCCATTTTTTAAAAGCAGTAAGGTATTTGAGGGTGTACCTTACAGTGGCAAAATGCTTTAAAGCCTTTAGCCTTGAAGATATTTACAACATAACATAGCTTTTAATACCTTCTCAGGATTCTTCCTTTAAGATACAAAACACAGTCCGTTTCGAGACATCAGCTTTTGTGTCTTCACTGCATGTAATGCAGCATTGGGAACCTGACATTATTATAGTATTTTGTATTTTCTCAACCCTAATCAAGGCAATGCTGTTCATTTGATAATTACATTTTGTTACTGAGAAGAAGTTTGTACCTGATGTAATTTCACACTGCAATAACATACGGTACTTTCCTGCCCCAGTGAAACGCCACCATGAGCACGGACGCAGAGATGGAGTGTTATGGCCCGGCGGCCGTTTTCCTCCGGAAGCCAGAGAAAGAGAGGATTGAGGCCCAGAACAAGCCCTTTGATGCCAAAACAGCCTATTTTGTGGCTGAGCCCAAGGAGATGTACGTCAAATGTACACTTGTGAGCAAAGAGGGTGACAAAGCAACAGTTAAGACTGACGACGCGCAAGTAAGTAAAACCGTAAAGCACTCAACTCAGAAGGTTTTTATGTACTAAGACAAAGTGATTTACAGACACTCCTCTACTTACGGAAATTTGACTTCTGTAAATCCGGATTTACGAGAAAAATTCCCGGCATATAGATTATTTACGGATAGCGCTTTTATTTTATGCAAAACATCCAATATACGTTAAGGGCAAGTCAGTGTAGCCAGACAAGGCAAGAAGCCATCCCGCAAGTGTACAGCAATCGATTTGGAGATGAAACTGAAAATAATAAGGAAAGTATGAAGGTGGACAAAGATTATCGTCTATAGCATGGGAACCAGGTTTAGCCGTATCGGCTATAAAGACAATAGTGAAGGATGCTGCACATATAAAGGAGCACGTGATGATGCTGAATGGTGGGGGAGGAGCGGGAATCTGACATACATCACTTTTGACTTCTGTAAGAGGTTGAAGAACGGTCTATTTGTGTAAGTTGAGGGGTGTCTGTATTTTAAAATCTAATTTTTCTTTTTGTTTTTCCATGATCTATCTGGATCTGCATCGAAAATAAAAATAATGTTTTGTAATTTCTATACATATCTGTTCCCATCCTGTGTGTGTCCCCTCCCCCTCCGGCCTTATGCCCTGTGTGCCGGGTTAGGCTCCGGTTCCCCGTGCCCCGTGTGGGGCGAGCGGTTCGGACGGATACACATCTGTATACCTTATTATTTTAGAAATAGAAGTCTGAGTGATGCTGGATTAATTATTACCTGGACCTTCTAAAAACTCTAACAATGAAAATGATTCATGATAATTCCCCATGTTGACTTTTCACAGACTCTAACTGTTAAGGAGGATGACATCCACCCCAGGAATCCTCCAAAATTCGACAAAATTGAGGACATGGCCATGATGACCCACCTCAATGAGCCTTCTGTGCTGTACAATCTCAAAGAGCGTTATGCAGCATGGATGATCTATGTGAGTTTTAATACACTCTCTATAACAAACAATGAATTCAAATACAAAATAAAAAACTAAATACACAGCATACAAAAAAGAGTATAAATGTCCATTTTTTTCCAGACCTACTCTGGGCTGTTCTGCGTCACTGTGAACCCCTACAAGTGGCTCCCAGTATACGATCCTATTGTTGTAGCTGGCTATAGAGGCAAGAAGAGAATTGAGGCCCCTCCACACATCTTCTCCATCTCTGATAATGCCTATCAGTTCATGCTCACAGGTAAGAAAAAAGTGAGAATAACACCTGTAAAATCTTTGACATTTTGAAATCCTGCCAAATTTTGTTTATGAATTCCCTAAACAGTATTATCCCTCTTTCAGATCGTGAAAACCAGTCAGTCCTGATTACGTAAGTATTTGCACCACTACTTGCTTTAACAACTGAGCAAAGTAACCTTTTTGTGATAAAAGAGGGCACATAAAGAGCATAAAAAATAAAATATTGAGTAAAATATCTTAGGGTCTGAGTCTCCAGTTCACCTCGGTTTGAAGAAAGTCCATTTATGGAGTATCTACTCTGTTGTTTTGCATGCCCTAATTTCCATTTATTGTGTCTATTTATCCTCAGTGGAGAATCTGGTGCTGGAAAGACTGTCAACACCAAACGTGTCATCCAGTACTTTGCGACAGTCGCAGTTTCTGGACAAAAGAAAGCAGAGCCTGTGGCTGGCAAAATGCAGGTCAGAGACAGTTACAGTACATCTACATTTAAATTTATTCATTTAGCAGATGCTTTTCTCCAAAGCGACATACATCTCATAGAAAATACAACGTATGTATTATATTAGCAGGAAAAGAAACTTAGATGCAAACGCATGATACTTAGGTGCAGTTAGTTTCTTTCTACATATGAACCAATGTTCATCACGCGAGTAGCTACGTAAAACGTTATCAGAATATCCATGATACCTTATCACCTTCCGAGAATTTTTTTGGAAGATACTGTACATATAAACATTTGCATTACATGACAGGAGTAGCTGTGTAAAGGCTTATCCGGGTATGATCTTAAAGTTATAGTGCATGAACATTTCACCTTACATGAACTTAAGTGATTATGGTTGAAGAGGGTCTGCAAAGGGTGAATTTCAAGACCATTTTTAAATGTGGACAGAGAATCAGCAGTTCTGAGTGAGAAGGGGAGGTCATTCCACCACAATGGAGCCAGAACTGAGAACCTTTGTGCTTTACCTTTTCTGCATGGGACCACCAATTCAGATAGTTGATTACAAGTCAAGTTTTAGACAGAGTTTTAGACAGAAAAGAGAGGAGGGAGACTGGCATGAAGTTTTGGACTGAGTTAGAATCCAGAGAGTTTCTTTGCCAGAGGTGAAATGAGGGCAGTTTTGAAGGCAGATGGGAAGGAGCAAGAGGAGAATGAGGAGTTGATGATCTTGGAGACAAAGGCGGAGAGTTGCAGGGAAATGGTCTGTAGGGGTGTCGATGAGACTGGATCCAGCAAGCAGGTGGTGGCTGTATGTGATATCAGGAGGTCAGAGATTTCTGTTTCTGACAGTGGCTTGAATTCAGAGAGTATGACTTCATAGGGAAGTCCAGCGCAAACAGGGTAGGATGATGCTGAGAATTTGTCCCTGATTGCATTGATTTTGTCTCTGAAAAACAAAGCAAAGCAAAGGAGAAGGGGGAGGCAGAGGGCACAGTAGGAATGAGAAGGTGGCTAAGAGTCTGTGTGGTTTTTTTTTTAGTTGCAGACTGTAGACAGACTGGAGACAGCAGATTGAAAAGTAGCTAAGAGTTGTTTGTAGACATCCAGGTTCATGTGAGTCTTGGATTTTCACCATCGTGTCTCTGCAGCCCAGAGTATGGTCCTGTTAGCACATAATGTATCAGTCAGCTATGGGGTGGCACTGGGGTGTGCTGGTCTGGAAGTTAGTGGACAGAGAGAGTTAAGAGAGGAAGATAGAGCAGAGAGGAAAATGTTAGTGGCACCATCTGTCGATAGAGCTGAGAACTGTGCAGCAGAAGGGAGAGCAGACAGTGTGGCAGAGGAAAGGCAGGAAAGCGAGAGAGATTTTAAGTTATGGCAGAAGATGACAATGGGTGTAGAAGAAGGAGCAGGATTAGTGGTGAGGCAGGGTTGGAAGAAGATATAGAAATGATCAGAGACATGCAGTGGAGTAGCAGAGAGCACAGGACAGCCACAGCTACAAGAGAAGACAAGGTTAAGGGAATTGCCAGCTTTGTGAGTGGCAGGGGACTAGGATGGTGAGATGTCAAAGGAGAATCAATGGAGCACTGTCCTGTGGACTCAAGAAGAGCTCAACAAGATTTTGAGGTCATCCAGGAAGCAGCCGAGAGGGCCAGGGGGTGATAAACCACAAAAAGAGTGATTGGGGCACTGATAGAGACGACATGCGATTCAAAGGAGGACAGGTCAAGCAGGTGGAGAGGGAGAACAGAATATTCCCACTAGGGAGAAATGAGGAGGCCTGTGCCTCCACCTCTACCTGAAGGACAAGGGGTGTGGGAAAAAGAGTAGTTAGTGGAGAGGGCTGCAGGTGTGACTGTGCTGTCTGAGGTGATCCAGGTTTCAGTTAGGGCCAGGAGGTAAAGTGAGAGATGGGAGGTATATGAAGTCAGCCTTCCCCACAACCGACTGGAAGTTCCAGAGTCTCATGGAGAAGTTGAAACAGGATGGATGGTTTGACGGACGAGGAAAAACCAGGATACTCTGGCAGCGGGAGCATATGAGTCTCTGATGATGGTGGTAGTGTCGCACAATGTGGTTGCCATAGACAACTTTGATGTTTGACATGTTTGACGCATGATCCCATGCGCAACACGATGGTGCTGGCAGAATTCATTATGACTATAAACAGTTGTCGCATGACAAAATTATGAATACTGCATTATCTTCTCTCAGGGTTCTCTGGAAGATCAAATCGTTGCGGCGAACCCACTGCTGGAGGCATATGGTAACGCCAAGACTGTGAGGAATGACAACTCCTCTCGCTTCGTAAGTTGAGAAACATTAAAACTACTTGCTGCGTCAATATACAGAGTACTTTACAATATAAAACAGTATTACTCTATAACACCCTCTACTTTCAATTAACGTCTAGGGTAAATTCATCAGAATCCATTTCGGAACCACAGGAAAACTGGCTTCCGCTGATATTGAAACTTGTGAGTCTTTTTATCCCATATTTTCTTTGCCAGTCATTTATCCGGAGACACCAACAAAATAAATGTAAAACAAAAATTGATTCCTACCAACAGATCTGCTGGAAAAGTCAAGAGTAACTTTCCAGCTGTCAGCTGAGAGAAGCTACCACATCTTCTATCAGCTTATGACTGGCCACAAACCAGAGCTGCTCGGTAGGTACTCCATGTGAAATGGAAATCACTTCTTATGTGTCTCCAACGTAGACCCTTTAATGTTTCAACGTTCCTTTTGAAAATCTCTGCAGAGGCACTTCTCATCACCACCAACCCCTACGACTACCCCATGATCAGCCAAGGCGAGATCACTGTGAAAAGTATCAATGATGTGGAAGAGTTCATTGCCACAGATGTAAGTAGACCTACAACTGAAGGGCTTTCTATACTGTCTTTTATCAATGCACAGCTTGTAAAGTGATGTGTTTTGAATCACCTAGACTGCCATTGACATCTTGGGCTTTAATGCTGAGGAGAAGATAGGCATTTACAAACTGACTGGTGCAGTGATGCATCATGGGAACATGAAGTTCAAGCAGAAGCAGCGAGAGGAGCAGGCTGAGCCTGATGGCACTGAGGGTAAATAACAAAATAACCCAGACCAAACAGAAATCCACCTAGAATTTAAGAGCAAAAGCAAACACATTTTCTTTGTAATTCAGTGGCAGATAAAATCGCCTACCTTCTGGGCCTGAACTCAGCTGACATGCTGAAAGCTCTCTGCTACCCCAGAGTGAAGGTCGGAAATGAGTTTGTCACCAAGGGGCAGACTGTACCTCAGGTAGAGAATATACTGTATATTCACCATGATCTATGTAGTTGTGCACACACTGATATGTTCAATATAATGTAAAACAAACAACAAATATTCAGACTTGAAAGACTATGGAAAAACCTTCTGTTCCAGGTCTGCAATGCAACTATGGCTCTCTGCAAATCTGTCTATGAGAAAATGTTCTTGTGGATGGTGGTGCGCATCAATGAGATGTTGGACACAAAGCAGCCGAGACAGTTCTTCATTGGCGTCCTGGACATTGCTGGATTTGAGATCTTTGACGTGAGTGCATTTTACTGTGGTCAAGAATTCCCCCCAGGTCAAATGTCAGTAGAGACCCTGAGAGAGTGACCTTAAGAAAGGTGCTTGATCTCAGTACCTTTAGTAAAATACCCCGCCGTACAAATGTGTAAAACTGTAATTCATAATATATAAAAGCACTCACTAAAAATATCATCACTGATTTTCTCTGTCATGGTAAAGTCTGCTGTAATCAGAAAGTCTTTTTCTTTGACATTATCAGTTCAACAGCTTGGAACAGCTGTGCATCAACTTCACCAACGAGAAACTGCAACAGTTCTTCAACCACCACATGTTTGTTCTGGAACAAGAGGAGTACAAGAAAGAGGGGATTGAGTGGGAGTTCATTGACTTTGGTATGGACTTGGCTGCCTGCATTGAGCTTATTGAGAAGGTACGTGACATGGCCTTCAACAGCTATGGAAGAAATCCCATGTTGTCACTCCTCGTAAAGCTTTAAGTAAACGTTTCTATGTTTCTCTGTTTGACAGCCAATGGGCATCTTCTCCATCCTTGAAGAGGAGTGCATGTTCCCTAAGGCTTCAGACACAACCTTCAAGAACAAGCTGTACGACCAACATCTTGGCAAAGCTAATTGCTTCCAGAAACCCAAACCTGTCAAAGGCAAACCAGAGGCCCACTTCTCCCTGGTGCACTATGCCGGCACAGTGGACTACAACATCGTCGGCTGGCTGGACAAGAACAAGGACCCCCTGAACGAATCCGTAGTGCAGCTCTACCAGAAGTCCTCAGTCAAACTGCTGGCCTTCCTGTATGCATCTCATGCTTCAGCAGAAGGTACGAATTTGCAGATTTACCATAGCTTTTGGCTAATTTTACAGGTCAGAGAAAAATGCCTAATATTATGTTTTAGTACTTTTATTTCACACACACACACACACACACACACACACACACACACACACACACACACATTTTCAGAACCGCTTGTCCCTTACGGGGTCACGGAGCCTACCCGGCAACACAGGGCGTAAGGCCGGAGGGGGAAGGGGACACACCCAGGACGGGACGCCAGTCCGCCGCAAGGCACCCCAAGCGGGACTTGAACCCCAGACCCACCGGAGAGCAGGACTGCGGTCCAACCCACTGCGCCACCGCATCCCTCTACTTTTATTTCAATTTACCTGAATTATTTTGCATGGGGAGAGTTTTTCAAGGTGTAGTTTGACATCATTTGCTGAAAACTCCACAGTGTTCGTAATTATAAATCTCCTATTCTTAAAAATTTCATCTCTCGTTTTTTGTTTGGCAGTATAAATCTACTATTTATAGAATGTAATGTAACTGTACATTGTCTGTACATATTGTGCATACATTGTCTTTATAAAACATGTAAAAACTATTTTAATTCTAATAAAATGGTTTTTTCCTTTACTGGTGCAGAGGCAGGTGGTGGCAAGAAGGGTGGCAAGAAGAAGGGTGGTTCCTTCCAGACTGTCTCTGCTCTCTTCAGGGTAAACTTACTTAATCATTGTCATCTTTCACATATGTCACATATTCATCACTTCACTGTAGTTGTATATATTGACAGTAATTACTTCAGTATAACACATCCTACAGGAGAACTTGGGCAAGTTAATGACTAACTTGAGAAGCACCCACCCTCACTTTGTACGCTGTTTGATTCCTAATGAATCAAAGACACCAGGTACGTGCAGCACTAACTACAATAACTATTTAAATGTCTGTTCAACTAAATATAACTCGATTGATTTTAATTAATTTACATGTAGATCATTAACAATGTTTTATAGGTCTCATGGAGAACTTCCTGGTCATCCACCAGCTCAGGTGTAATGGTGTGCTGGAGGGTATCAGAATATGCAGAAAGGGATTCCCCAGCAGAATCCTCTACGGTGACTTCAAGCAAAGGTAATATTTACATGGCAGTAAAATAACTCTGTTATGCAACATGTATCGGCAAATTTCTGCTGAATAGAGAGCAACTCAATGTATTTATAAAATAAGCTGTTCTAGGTTAAGCAACATTCCTCTCAAACTCTTGAAGCTAAAATTTACACTATCACAGTTACAATGCTATCATCAATAAATTTTCATACAGATACAAAGTACTGAATGCCAGTGTCATCCCTGAGGGACAGTTCATTGACAACAAGAAGGCTTCAGAGAAACTCTTGGGGTCAATTGATGTGGACCACACTCAGTACAAGTTTGGACACACCAAGGTGAGCCAGTGATGAGACTTCCTTACCCAAGTATACACTGACTGTCTGACTCGTGTCTTACATACAGTATTTAGTGTAATGATTGACTTTGAGTGACATGTACCTTACCTGCTGGTAGGTGTTCTTCAAAGCTGGTCTGCTGGGTACACTGGAGGAAATGCGTGATGAAAAATTAGCCTCTTTGGTCACCATGACTCAGGCCTTGTGCCGAGGTTACGTCATGAGGAGGGAGTTTGTGAAGATGATGGAGAGGAGGTATGACCTGTACACAATCAGATGAAATTAATGTACTTCATCATACAAAAATTAAATGAAATTAGTCAAATTCCGGGGGCGCGGTGGCGCAGTGGGTTGGACCAGGTCCTGCTCTCTGGTGGGTCTGGGGTTCGAGTCCCGCTTGGGGTGCCTTGCGGCGGGCTGGCGTCCCGTCCTGGGTGTGTCCCCTCCCCCTCCGGCCTTGCGCCCTGTGTTGCTGGGTTAGGCTTTGGTTCCCTGTGACACCGTATAGGACAAGCGGTTCAGAAAATGTGTGTGTGTGTGTGTGTAGTTAAATTCCAAACGGTAATATCATTAATCTCTTCTTTATTTCATTTTTAAACAGAGAGTCCATTTATTCTATCCAGTACAACATCCGCTCATTCATGAATGTGAAACACTGGCCATGGATGAAGCTGTACTTCAAGATCAAGCCTCTTCTGAAGAGTGCAGAAGCTGAGAAGGAAATGGCCAACATGAAGGAGGAGTTTGAAAAGACCAAGGAGGAACTAGCTAAAGCTCTGGCTAAGAAGAAGGAGCTTGAGGAGAAAATGGTTTCTCTGCTGCAAGAGAAGAATGACCTGCAGCTTCAAGTGCAAGCGGTAGGACAGCATTCGGATGCAGTCAGCAGTGTTGGCCATAGATTCTCCGCTGATAATGTCACGAGATTAAAAAACGTATTTACACTTAGAAACACTCATTGTTGCCCAATCAATACAATAAATCTTTCAACTTCATTTTCTATTCAGGAAGTGGAAAATCTCTCAGATGCGGAGGAAAGATGTGAAGGCCTGATCAAAAGTAAGATCCAGCTTGAGGCAAAACTCAAAGAGACCACTGAAAGGCTGGAGGACGAGGAGGAAATCAATGCTGAGCTGACAGCCAAGAAGAGGAAACTAGAGGATGAATGTTCTGAGCTGAAGAAGGACATTGATGACTTAGAGTTGACTTTGGCCAAAGTGGAGAAGGAAAAACACGCCACAGAAAACAAGGTTAACATTTAAGTAATAATTCATTTATACATGTTTTGCCAATTCAGACTTTTTCTAACAAAATATGAAATATTTAATTTAAGGTTAAAAACCTGACTGAGGAGATGGCTGCTCAGGATGAGAGTATTGGGAAGTTAACCAAGGAGAAGAAAGCCCTGCAAGAGGCACACCAGCAAACTCTGGATGATCTTCAGGCAGAAGAAGACAAAGTCAATACTCTGACCAAAGCCAAGACCAAACTGGAGCAACAAGTGGATGATGTAAGTACCAAATATACACACACACACACACACACATTTTCTGAACCGCTTGTCCCATACGGGGTCACGGGGAACCGGAGCCTAACCCGGCAACACAGGGCATAGGGCCGGAGGGGGAGGGGACACACCCAGGACGGGACACCAGTCCGCCGCAAGGCACACCAAGCGGGACTCGAACCCCAGACCCACCGGAGAGCAGGACCAGGTCCAACCCACTGCGCCACTGCGCCACCGCGCCCCCCTCTCAAATATATACAAAAAAACTTTTATTAATTATACATATACAGCGAGAAGGAACAGAAGCATTCGGTTCCTGTTTTTTTACAACAGTTGGAGGGTTCTCTGGAACAAGAGAAGAAGCTACGCATGGACCTTGAGAGAGCCAAGAGGAAGCTTGAGGGAGACCTGAAACTGGCCCAGGAATCCATAATGGATCTAGAGAATGACAAACAGCAGTCAGAGGAGAAGATCAAGAAGTAAGGAAATTTTGAACATCTTCAGACACTCAAGATATCCAAACATTCCTTAAGAAATAATAATAAACTGAGTAAAACTATTTGACTGAATTCTACAGGAAGGACTTTGAGACAAGCCAGCTTCTCAGCAAAATTGAGGACGAACAATCACTTGGTGCTCAACTGCAGAAGAAGATTAAAGAACTGCAGGTATATTCCTGGTATTCTTGAATACAATGTTTGACAGTAAAAAAAAAGTTGTACGTTAACTTGTCAATATCATGTACTTTCAGGCTCGCATTGAAGAGCTGGAGGAGGAAATTGAGGCTGAACGTGCTGCTAGGGCCAAGGTGGAGAAACAGAGGGCTGATCTCTCCAGGGAACTTGAGGAGATCAGTGAGAGACTTGAAGAGGCTGGCGGGGCAACTGCAGCTCAGATTGAGATGAACAAGAAACGAGAAGCTGAGTTCCAGAAGCTTCGCCGTGATCTTGAGGAGGCCACCCTACAGCACGAGGCCACTGCTGCCGCTCTTCGCAAGAAGCAGGCCGATAGCGTGGCAGAGCTGGGAGAACAAATCGACAACCTTCAGCGTGTCAAGCAGAAGCTGGAGAAGGAGAAGAGTGAATACAAAATGGAAATCGACGATCTATCCAGCAACATGGAGGCTGTTGCCAAATCAAAAGTATGTCAAACAGCCACAGCATCAACGTAATAAAATTATTATGACGTGGAAAATTTGTACATTGGGAATTTTGTCTATTGTAACAGGCTAACCTGGAGAAAATGTGCCGCACCCTGGAAGATCAGCTGAGTGAACTCAAGACCAAAAATGATGAAAATATTCGCCAGCTGAATGACCTGAGCGCACAAAAAGCCAGACTTCAGACTGAGAATGGTAACTTCACCTAAAAATCCAAATTAAACAAGAAGTACAGATTAAATTTAAGAAAATAATACTAGTCTTTAATCTCATTAGGTGAATTTAGTCGCCAGCTGGAAGAGAAAGAAGCTCTAATTTCCCAGCTGACGAGAGGCAAACAGGCCTACACTCAGCAGATCGAGGAGCTCAAGAGGCATGTTGAGGAGGAAGTAAAGGTAGGATCATGCAGAATTGTTTCTCATGGGCTTCCATTTGATTGTCTTGTGAAAAAATTTGGACGTACTCTAATTAACTGTGTATGTCTTTCATTGTAAAAATGTAAGATACTGTCATCAAAACTAAGTGAAATCAAAAAGTGTCCTAATTCCAAGATCAAGAAATTCAAACTGTCTCAATGGCTTTTAGGCCAAGAATGCCCTGGCCCACGCTCTGCAGTCAGCCCGCCATGACTGTGACCTGCTCCGTGAGCAGTATGAGGAAGAGCAGGAGGCCAAGGCTGAACTGCAACGTGGAATGTCCAAGGCCAACAGCGAAGTGGCTCAGTGGAGAACCAAATATGAAACCGATGCCATCCAGCGCACCGAGGAGCTTGAGGAGGCCAAGTAAATGCACTAGTTTTATAGCTACACTTTACAATCGGTGAGAGTGACACAAATAACATGAACACATCACTTTCTCTCAAGGAAAAAGCTTGCCCAGCGTCTGCAAGATGCAGAGGAATCTATTGAAGCTGTGAACTCCAAGTGTGCCTCTCTGGAGAAGACCAAGCAGAGGCTGCAGGGTGAAGTGGAGGATCTCATGATTGACGTGGAAAGAGCAAATGCCTTGGCTGCTAACCTGGACAAGAAGCAGAGAAACTTTGACAAGGTAAATTAAATCCTATTCTAGGACTACTTTGTCATTTTTGAATTCCGACAGTAGCCCCATTTGTCTTTGCTTTTACAGTTATTTCAAGCACTCTATATTTCTCATTCCTTCTACTGCTAATGTTTCTATAGGTTCTGGCTGAATGGAAACAGAAGTATGAGGAAGGCCAGGCAGAGCTGGAAGGAGCTCAGAAAGAGGCTCGTTCTCTCAGCACTGAGCTCTTCAAGATGAAGAACTCCTACGAAGAAGCCTTGGACCATCTGGAGACCATGAAGAGAGAGAACAAAAACTTGCAGCGTACTTACATTTTATTACTACATATTAATGAAGAGTGTCAATTTATTGTATGTGCGACTGACTGATGTTTAAAATCAATACAGTTCTTTTACTGAACAATTGGAATTAATCCATTTATTGCCCCAAATTGACCTCTTGAGCAAGTTTCAATATTCTTGTTTTCCCTGCAGAGGAGATCTCAGACCTGACTGAACAGATTGGTGAAACTGGAAAGACCATTCATGAGCTGGAGAAGGCTAAAAAGACAGTGGAGACTGAGAAGACTGAAATACAAACTGCCCTTGAAGAAGCTGAGGTAAGCATACAAATATAAGAAATTTAATACTGGGGTATTTTATCTTACAAAGACTCAAAGTATGTTTTCTTGTATTTCTTTTCCATGAAATCAATAATTTTTCCTTTTTGAGTTCTCTTTTTTTTTTCTTATCTTGTTTTTGGTAATTATTTTTTAAATTTATTTATTCAGGGTACACTGGAGCATGAGGAAGCCAAGATCCTTAGAATCCAGTTGGAGCTCAACCAGGTCAAGGGAGAAATTGACAGGAAGCTCGCTGAGAAAGATGAGGAGATAGAGCAGATCAAGAGGAACAGTCAGAGAGTCATTGACTCCATGCAGAGCAGTCTCGACGCTGAAGTCAGAAGCAGGAACGATGCTCTGAGAGTCAAGAAGAAGATGGAGGGAGATCTCAATGAGATGGAGATCCAGCTCAGTCACGCCAACCGCCAGGCCGCTGAGGCCCAGAAACAGCTGAGGAACGTCCAGGGACAGCTCAAGGTATGTCTGTAATTGTACCTCTGTGAGGTCCAATGAAAACACAGTATGTTTTATAAGAAGTCATTCCTTAAAAATGTCTTTTCATTCCCCAAGGATGCCCAGCTGCACCTTGATGAAGCCATCAGAGGACAGGAGGACATGAAGGAGCAGGTTGCTATGGTGGAACGACGGAACACCCTGATGCAGGCCGAGATTGAGGAGCTGAGGGCTGCTCTGGAGCAGACGGAGAGAGGCCGCAAAGTGGCCGAGCAGGAGCTGGTTGATGCCAGTGAGCGTGTTGGTCTGCTGCACTCCCAGGTAAGGGTGACTTTCAAGTTGACATTGTGATGTTCAGCAAAATATCTTTACAACGCTCAACATATATTTATTACCTCAGAACACAAGCCTCATCAACACCAAGAAGAAGCTGGAATCTGACCTTGTCCAAGTCCAAGGAGAGGTGGAAGACACCATCCAAGAAGCAAGGAATGCTGAGGAAAAGGCCAAAAAAGCTATCACTGATGTGAGTATTCCTTCTTTTCATTTCACCTCTTCATAACACTAAAATCACAACCAACCAATGTAAACAACCACTTGTCCCGATGACTGGGAGCCTATCCCAGAAACACAGGCCGCAAGGCTGAAGGGGGAGGGGAAACACCCTGGACGTGATGCCAGCCTGTTGCAAGGCACCCCAAGCAGGGCTTGAACCCCAGACCTGCCACACAGTGGGCACCGGCCAAACCCGTTGTGCCACCACACCCCCCCACGCTAAAATACTTGAGCATAAAAGCATATTGAAGTGAAGAGTATTATTCTCATGACATATAATCAAGTGCGAGAATCAAAAATTTAATATACAATCAAGCTAAAACTACTGTGACTGTAATTAAAATTTCAGGCAGCAATGATGGCAGAGGAGCTGAAGAAGGAACAGGACACCAGCGCTCACCTGGAGAGGATGAAGAAGAACCTGGAGGTCACAGTCAAGGACCTTCAGCATCGTCTGGATGAGGCTGAGAGTTTGGCCATGAAGGGCGGAAAGAAACAGCTCCAGAAACTGGAAGGAAGGGTAAGATAGTTTGATGGTAAATAATAGATACTAACAATATGCTCTTTGACGGAATGTTTGAACTGTAAGGAAAGGAAGATAAGTTCTCAGTACTTTTCTGGTTTACTAATATAATGTGACGAAAAATATGAAATATTTTCCTTTTCATTTACAAGGTGAGAGAGCTGGAAAGTGAGGTTGAAGGTGAACAGAGACGTGGAGCCGATGCCATCAAAGGAGTCCGTAAATACGAAAGGAGGGTCAAGGAGCTCACCTACCAGGTAAGATTTTACCGCTGCTTATTAAAACACGGTACGGTGAAGAACGGCTAAGCACCGTAACCTCAATTCAACCATCTTTACTGCCTGCAGACTGAGGAGGACAAGAAGAACATAACCAGACTGCAGGATCTTGTTGACAAGCTGCAGCTGAAAGTAAAGGCCTACAAGAGGCAGGCCGAGGAAGCTGTAAGTCTGATTTCCTGTGTAAGATGTTGTGTTTCTGACAAACAATGTATAACTGAGGTCTTAGACATTGAAATAAACCGAAAGTAAACTTGTTTCATTTGAGGAATCACAGTTGAACGTGTCCACTGACGAGCTGTTTGACTCCTTCACAGGAGGAGCAGGCCAACACCCACCTGTCCAGGTACAGGAAAGTACAGCACGAGCTGGAGGAAGCTCAGGAACGTGCCGACATCGCCGAGTCTCAGGTCAACAAGCTGAGAGCCAAGAGCCGTGATGCTGGCAAGGTAATTTCATAATTCATCTTGTAATAATTTTGTACAACTACTGTACGTTTTGCTAAACATTTAATTCTACTTCTATTTTGTTTTAAAAATGATTTCTAGTTATTGTTTTTTTGCTCAGTTTACTTTGTTATATTTCAGTCGTGTTAGTGTTTACAAAGGACCAGTTCTTCAGTACAGTAATAGTGTTGAAAATAAGTACTGTAAACTTTGAAAAGGAATAATCAGTCCTAAAGCTCTGTTTCTTTTTTAAGACCAAGGATGAAGCAGAATGAGAGGACAACCTAATGAGATGGACTAGCAAGTAATCATACAATATGAATTTCTTGTGAAAGACATCACCCACAAAATCAATTAGTCAATAAAAAAGTGCAATATTTCCTTTGTCTTTTGTCATCTATTACTAATGTCTCCAAAATTAGCATTTTTCTATATATTTCTGATTATTTTTTTTATTGCTTCAAGCCAAAAATGTACTCGTTACTAGTAATTATCAGATCCACACAGAAAATGTGCGACAGTATTTGAAAATTCCATGTATGAACATTTAGTTAGTGTTAGTGTTAATGAAGGATTCAGCTTTTATTGTCAGTGTTTACATGAGCTATATGTTATACATGTCACCAAATTAAGAAATTCCCTAACTATAGATATTGTTGTTTGGTCAATGACTGTTGAACATTATCATAATGTATACAACTATCTGGTGGACTGTATAAAAATTTGATTAGATTTAAAGATGAAACTAGTTTTGGAAAAAAATTAAAATCTCAAAGTATGTAGTTTAGCTTTGTAATAAGGTTAAATTAGCTTGTCATTTTGGACTATTGTAGTTTCTTAAAACCAATACCCTTGGCATTTCATCAATACATCAGTTTACACATAACTATTAATTATGATATGAAATATTATAATAACTATTATAATAGTACCGAGACCATGCATGACGGGCAAGGACAGCCAAAAACACTTCTTCCTAAACTGTACAAAAAAATCTTCCATAGCCCTACAATAAGAAACATTATATTAATGTACTCCAAGCCTTAATGAGACATTTCCACTGAACCACTTGCCACACTGTAACTCATGCCATTTCCATAAATCAAACGTCAGGAGTATAATATTACCATTTTTACTTCATCCCAATACTTATGTTTTTCACTGTATAGTTTTAGCTGAACTTTTCCATAAATTAAATCTGACATGCAAAAAAAACTATATATTGTCAGTTAGACTTGTCAAATAAATACAAAACAAAAGACCAGTCTCCTAGGTATTATTATTGACCACAATTTAGCTGACCCTTTTGTCCAAGGACACCTGCAATTTTTGGCTTATGTTGTAAGCAATACACAAAAATTACAATTTATACAGCATTGTAATTTTAATGGAGAACTTGAGAAGTACCTTGTTCAAGTATATTGCAGCAGCAGCATGGATTCAATGATGGGTTGTATTACTGCAAGTTGACAGCTCTAACAACTGCATCACCTGCTGTTCCAAATGTCATATCATACATACAAATATTTTCCATTTACCACTGCCTTTGTCAAAATCCATTCATAACTATTTACCAATTTAAACAGTAGCGTATTGATACTAGAGAATAGTCCCACAGTAACCAGCAGCCATCAGGCCCTACAAAGAGTTGTCGTGCTGAGAGGGTAGAGACTCTTAATGACCGAGTGACATGGAGCTTCCACCATATCCCACCACTCCCTGTACCACATTGACTTCACCCGTCATCTCACATCAATCTACTTGTCCTGATTTGAGCGTTTACCTATTCATTCTCTTGGTCACATTGTCTAAACTTGGTTTACTCTGCAATTCTATCTCTTTGAAAGTTATCTAGCTCGACAACAGTTCACGGTGGACATCAAAATTAGACATCGGCAAGCACTGGCTTCAATAGCCTACTTGACTGCAGCTACCTAAGCAGTGTCTATGTAACTAAGTGATGCTACAGTACTAATACTGACACTGACATTCTGGCTAGCAGGCACAGAGAGCTTGAAACCAAGTTAGTGAATAATACCATAATAATACACACCAATAATACCAACCATATTAATTAATCAAGGACTTATCCTGCAATAGACTAACCATCCTAGCCTTGTACCCAGTGATTCGAGGACAAGCTCCAGACTGCCATGACCATGACCAGAACAAGCAGTTAACTAAAGTGAGTGAGAAAATTCATGACATATTTTCTATCCTGTAAAGCTCTTTCGAAAAATTAAATGACAGTTACTGGTTATGAGTGTTAATGCAAAAGATCAGTTTTAGTCTATGAACATAAAATAATAAATTTGGAAGGACTCACCCATAGACTTACTTAAAAATAGCTGATCCAATGAACCTGAACACAATTCAGTTCTCACTACAAAACAACATATTTTTAATATTAAAAATATTTAAAAGTATTTTATATTACTTCACCTCCTTTGAAGTAAATGAACTAGGCTGTCAGAAACTGAACTCTAGCTCTCATTAGTGAACATTAAACTTACTGATAGCAAACCTGGGCAATGAAATCCACAAAAGAAGTCAGTTGACTGTTGACACACATTTTTAGTAGTTATTGGCTGTAACTGACAGCTGACAATACATGTAATTATGTAATAAGCTACACATATAGTACGTAAATGTAAAAATGACCGATTAAAAATCCTGAATACAGAAATAATGAAGTACTAAATCTTAAATAAAGTGGAGGATAACAAGAAAAGAAAAAATAATCACGAGCATCTCAAACAAGTAAAATTAGCGTCCAAGCATAGCCAAACGCACTTCATAAAGCCACATAAATTTTATCCAGATTTAATTTGCCATATGTTTTGAAACTCACTTAAGCATCTAAACTTAAGTAACTCATTGAGGTATCCTCAATAAAAAGACTACTTTTGAAAACACAATGAAGGAATATATTTTTAAAGGCACCAGAAGTATGCATCTGAACAGAAAGTTTTTACTTGACCCATAATAGACTGACTCTGAATCAAGTGAAATTACACTGGGGAATAATGTTCATTTGAAAATACTGTATACATAAAAACAATGAAAGCTATTACAACAGTCAGTCAAAAAAATTTTGTTTGCCAAGAAGAACATTCAAGTACTCATTTAGCAAAAAAAAAAAAAAAAAGAAGATCGAAATGAATAAAATATGAAATGAATGAAATGAATAAAGTAAAAGAGCTACTTACTCTTTGGAGTATGTCATTCCTCTATGCCGATGGTCATTTTGGTACTACAGTACATGGGAAGTGTTCAGAAGTATAAACCTGAAGCATACTGTGCCAGAAGAGGCTGCCTTATGCCAAATTTTCAAAAAGGCTCCCCCACTACTCAGTGAATGTTGCAGAGTAAGAGACGAATTCATATTTAGTCCTTATAAGAACATACTAGTACCAGTTTGAACTATGACATCCGTCCGAATATACCAGCCTTCAGATTACATGAGCAACCACTCCAGAATTTAACTGTCTACTTTTGCCAACATCATATCATCTTCCCATGGAAAAAATATTTGGGTTCTGTAGATAATAAATCTTGTAATTAAACAGTGTAATGTAATCTGCTGTGGATGGCATATTAGACCGTTTTAAAAATACTCAAAAGGAAATTCATTTGGCTACATGCTCATGTACATAAAAAGATTTTGCTGATGTTGGAGGTTTTAAAGAATTCTAAACTAACTTTGCATTGTTCCCCACCCTTTAAGATATATGTCTTTAAGGTGTGCTGTGCAGTGACTGAAAGCGGAGAGACAGCATATTTCCAATAAAGAGATAACTGTGTGACGAATACCAGTGCTGTGAATAAATTGACGAGTAAGAAGTTATTTCTGTATATAGTCCTAATATGAGCACACTGCTGAAGTTGAGATATTAAGTAACGCATTTTATTGACTATATTAGCCTACTTTACCACATGTGTAACCACTGTTGCCAATCACATATCATCTTTCTTGGCAGTTAAATGTGCTACCAGATATCTTGTATTTGGACTGTTTAATTTGATCTCCTGTTGACTACATTTCAAATACCTGAAAAACTTGCAGATCATTTCTAAAAGTAGCCCTGAACTTGGATGCCTTTATTATATTTCCCGAAGAAACATGCTGTTCCATCTAAAGTCAAATCACTTAGATGGAAGTAAATTTGAATTTTATGAATTTTATTCCAGCATTGAGAAGGTCTTGACAAATGTGTTTACTACTTAATTTAAATTATCAGTTTTTTTAAAGAAATGTTTAAAGGCCTCTGTACTGAGAACTATATGTTTATACCATCATAATAAAGGAAACATGCGTATTTTATTCTTATTTGAACTTAGATAAAGGATATTATAAGGCCTAATTAATTAATTAACTATATCCCTTACGAATACCTTTAAACACTGAACTTGCTCAAGTTGCTCTGGTAAAAATTACACACCTGTATAAATGGGTAAATAATTATAAGAAGCTTAACACTGTAGGTCACTTTCGAGAAAAGCGTCAGCTAAATGAATGAGTGTAATGTAATGTAATTCAGTGACCTAAATACAGTATATTTTTTTCTTAACAGACCGAATGGGGAGTTTCTGAATCTCTTGCTATGAGCTTCTGGTATCTTCTAAGGATCTGCAATGTCCTCAAGGGACACTGAGAAATGAGGAGAGAATTTTGTCAATTAATAAAAGATAATTCTCAGAAATTATACAGAAATTTTACAATTATGCAACTACAGAGAACAGCTCTGTACTGATCGATGTTAATAATCTGTGTATTAGAATTAGTAAATAGAACAGAACAAAAGATGGGATGACAAAGAAAAATGTTTGCGCTGCAAATTGTGGCATTTTATGTTTCCAGTTCTCCCAGCATTAGAAAAGCAATGGATCAAACAATCAACTAATCAGTGCATACATACATGAATACTAGTCCCTGTTGAACAATGTCTATTTGCTACACATTTTAAATAGCAATAAATAATTACAGTAGCAATAAGTGAAACTGTAGATGGCAACTGAAGTTTACAATGTTAAAAGTGGTCATTTCTAAGTAATAGAATGTTCTTGCAAAGTTAACTGACATTCACATCCAGTACAGTAACATAATGAAAAAATACATTTAATGCAAAATGGTATTTATACTGCATAATTTTCAAAAAATACATAAAGCTTCTTAAAATGAACATCTGATTTGCAAATACCACCCAAGGAGACTTATCCTACATCTTCCCTCTTACCAGGGAAACTCTAAGAAGTAATAATGTATGAAACTGCAATTTTTCTTGGATTTTATGACATATTTCAGAAAATGCTGCTTTCCTGTCCAGTGGAAATAAAAAAAACATACAGTGTCAATAGAATACCAAAGACATTATATACTTCTCTACAGTAAAACAGGGCTCACCTTAAGCAACATGGTTCAATAAATGACATTAACACACAAAATGAATGCTTAACACACAGACTTACATGACCAAATAGAGAGCACCTTTCTGCTGAGCAACCACAAACCTCTCTATAAATGCAGCAGCTCCAAGTTCCTCCAAGGACTGATAGCCATCCAGCACAGGTAGGTGAGTCTTAATGTTATGTGACACAACTTCTGTGCAAAAGTTCTGAAAGCCAGAGCATGTCTTTATTGAGAATTATTCATTAATTGGAAGATATAGGCTATTAATTTAAATTTACTTTGTGTAATGTATCTTCACTATTTAAAGCAATCACAATTAAACCATGTCTTCATTTCAACAAAAATGCTACAATAGATTTGTTTTAGAGTCAATTATTGCCATTTTTTTAACAAATGCAAGATAATCTGACAATTTCAAGAAAACTAAAAGAAATATCTTCAATTTCCTTTCTAGCTTAGCAGGACAAGCAGATTCCATCTTCTGTTCTAGTGTTGACAGGTAAAAAAAAAAACTTTATTGAAAACATTGGCTTTTCTTTACAGAAGGTGCTTCACGATTAAATTACGCTTCACCAATTAATATTTAATCATTATGAATTGTTTAAGTAAACTGCTATAACATCTAAAACCTTGGTATATACCGTACACTATAATCAATTGCATAAATGCTAAAATGTAAAGTAAAAGGAAAGAACATTTTCTAAACTTTTTCTTTATCTTATACAACATATATTTCTTCTAATTCCATAATAAAGTGAATACAGGAGAGCACAGCAATAGTCATCATTCTGAATAAGAATGTCTTAGTGCAAAACTTTGAAAGAATTGTGCCTTGTGGAAGATATTTAGAAAAAGTGTGTACCTTGGTGTTTGTGCAACGTAGGACTGCATAGCTAATACTGGCTGTAATATTATCTGCAAATTTAGCACTTTTTCTTGTGATTGTTAATATTAATTTGCAGTATTAACTTTTGTTGCTTTTGTTGTTTTGTTCTGAGTTGAGGAACGTTGTTTTTTTTTTTCACTTTACAAACAAATCACTGAAAATTTTGCCAAATTTAAAACAGTCTTCAGTGAAGCGCCACCATGAGCACGGACGCAGAGATGGAGTGTTATGGCCCGGCGGCCGTTTTCCTCCGGAAGCCAGAGAGAGAGAGGATTGAGGCCCAGAACAAGCCCTTTGATGCCAAAACAGCCTATTTTGTGGCTGAGCCCAAGGAGATGTACGTCAAAGGTACACTTGTGAGCAAAGAGGGCGGCAAAGCAACCGTTAAGACTGATGACGGGCAAGTAAGTAAAACCATAAAACACTCAACTCAGAAGGTTGTTATATACAACAAAGTGTCCAAGGTGTCTCAAAATATCAAATATGGAGTGTATTGGAACAGGGCTGGCTTTTTTAAACGGCAAATTTAAACAATTGCTAAGCAGTATGAAAATCTCGGGTGTAAAATTTGCTACTTAGAAAAAACTTATTAAAACCATCCTTGATAATAAACACATTCATTAGAACATTAAAGAAGATCATATGAAACGTCACCACTTTGTGTCTTTGAAATACTGTAACTTCATTGGTAGCGTTTGTTCTTTTAATTAACTTCAAACTTAAAAATAAGGTTTGTTTTATGTGCATTTAAGCATATATAATGCATATATGATCGTGCAGGTATAATTGTGCATGTTCATCTACAAGTTATAACTAATAATTATAATAAAATAACTCAATTTAAATTAAAAATTTATTTCCCCTTGTTCATGATCCATCTGTATCTGTATCTGAAATAAAAATATTTTTTGTCATATGCATATCTCATGTATCTATAGCTTATTTATTTAGAGATAAAAGTCTAAGTGGTGCTGGATTAATTCTTACCTGGAGTTCCCAAAAAAAACCGAACAATTAAAATGATTAATGATAATTCCCCATGTTGACTTTTCACAGACACTAACGGTGAAGGAGGATGACATCCACCCCAGGAACCCTCCAAAGTTTGACAAAATGGAGGACATGGCCATGATGACCCACCTCAATGAACCTTCTGTGCTGTTTAACCTCAAAGAGCGTTATGCAGCATGGATGATCTACGTGAGTTTTGCAATGGAATATTTTCACGAAACACATGGATACAAACAAATGAAATAGAAATTAAATGAAGAAAATGAATAAAGAGTACAAATGTCCATTTCTTCATTTCCAGACCTACTCTGGGCTGTTCTGCGTCACTGTGAACCCCTACAAGTGGCTCCCAGTATACGATCCTATTGTTGTAGCTGGCTATAGAGGAAAGAAAAGAATTGAGGCCCCTCCCCACATCTTCTCCATCTCTGACAACGCGTATCAGTTCATGCTCACAGGTGAAAAAAAATGAAAAAACTATTGTAATACTAAAGTGCACCTTGAAAATCCTGAAAATTTTTTTATCAACTGCTTTTCAAAATAAGATCTGCAATTAAATTTCTTAAAAAATAATGTATCATCTCTCCTGCAGATCGTGAAAACCAGTCAGTCCTGATTACGTAAGTATTTCAGCCACTGAAAAGTTTGTTGAAAAACAGCACATTATAAATAAGTAAAACATCTTAACGTGTGACTCTTGAGCTAGGGATAAAAGAAGGCAATTTATGTATTGTACACACTTTTCTTTCACACGATAATTTCTGTATATTCCGTCTATTTCTCCTCAGTGGAGAATCTGGTGCAGGAAAGACTGTCAACACCAAACGTGTCATCCAGTACTTTGCGACAGTTGCAGTTTCTGGACAAAAGAAAGCGGAGCCTGTGGCTGGCAAAATGCAGGTCAGAGACAGTTAAACTACATCTATAACACAGACTTATGTGCTATGACAAAATTATGAATACTGCAATATCTTCTCTCAGGGTTCTCTGGAAGATCAAATCATTGCGGCGAACCCGCTGCTGGAGGCATATGGTAACGCCAAGACCGTGAGGAATGACAACTCCTCTCGCTTCGTAAGTTGAGAAACATTAAAACTACCTGCTGCGTCAATATACAGAGTACTTTACAATATAAAACAGTATTACTCTATAACACCCTCTACTTTCAATTAACATCTAGGGTAAATTCATCAGAATCCATTTCGGAACCACAGGAAAACTGGCTTCCGCTGATATTGAAACTTGTGAGTCTTTTTATCCCATATTTTCTTTGCCAGTCATTTATCCAGAGATACCAGCAAAATAAATGTAAAACAAAATCTGATTCCTACCAACAGATCTGCTGGAAAAGTCAAGAGTAACTTTCCAGCTGTCAGCTGAGAGAAGCTACCACATCTTCTATCAGCTTATGACTGGCCACAAACCAGAGCTGCTCGGTAGGTCTTCCATGTGAAATGGAAATCACTTCTTATGTGTCTCCAACGTAGACCCTTTAATGTTTCAATGTTCCTTTTGAAAATCTCTACAGAGGCACTTCTCATCACCACCAACCCCTACGACTACCCCATGATCAGCCAAGGCGAGATCACTGTGAAAAGTATCAATGATGTGGAAGAGTTCATTGCCACAGATGTAAGTAGATCTACAACTGAAGGGCTTTCTATACTGTCTTTTATCAATGCACAGCTTGTAAAGTGATGTGTTTTGAATCACCTAGACTGCCATTGACATCTTGGGCTTCAGTGCTGACGAGAAGATAGGCATTTACAAACTGACTGGTGCAGTGATGCATCATGGGAACATGAAGTTCAAGCAGAAGCAGCGAGAGGAGCAGGCTGAGCCTGATGGCACTGAGGGTAAATAACAAAATAACCCAGACCAAACAGAAATCCACCTAGAATTTAAGAGCAAAAGCAAACACATGTTCTTTGTAATTCAGTGGCAGATAAAATCGCCTACCTTCTGGGCCTGAACTCAGCTGACATGCTGAAAGCTCTCTGCTACCCCAGAGTGAAGGTCGGAAATGAGTTTGTCACCAAGGGGCAGACTGTACCTCAGGTAGAGAATATCCTGTATATTCACCATGATCTATGTAGCTGTGCACACACTGATATGTTCAATATAATGTAAAACAAACAACAAATATTCAGACTTGAAAGACTATGGAAAAACCTTCTGTTCCATTTTGCACAATCAGGTCAACAACGCTGTCATGGCTCTCTGCAAATCTGTCTATGAGAAAATGTTCTTGTGGATGGTGGTGCGCATCAATGAGATGTTGGACACAAAGCAGCCGAGACAGTTCTTCATTGGCGTCCTGGACATTGCTGGATTTGAGATCTTTGACGTGAGTGCATTTTACTGTGGTCAAGAATTCCCCCCAGGTCAAATGTCAGTAGAGACCCTGAGAGAGTGACCTTAAGAAAGGTGCTTGATCTCAGTACCTTTAGTAAAATACCCCGCCGTACAAATGTGTAAAACTGTAATTCATAATATATAAAAGCACTCACTAAAAATATCATCACTGATTTTCTCTGTCATGGTAAAGTCTGCTGTAATCAGAAAGTCTTTTTCTTTGACATTATCAGTTCAACAGCTTGGAACAGCTGTGCATCAACTTCACCAACGAGAAACTGCAACAGTTCTTCAACCACCACATGTTTGTTCTGGAACAAGAGGAGTACAAGAAAGAGGGGATTGAGTGGGAGTTCATTGACTTTGGTATGGACTTGGCTGCCTGCATTGAGCTTATTGAGAAGGTACGTGACATGGCCTTCAACAGCTATGGAAGAAATCCCATGTTGTCACTCCTCGTAAAGCTTTAAGTAAACGTTTCTATGTTTCTCTGTTCGACAGCCAATGGGCATCTTCTCCATCCTTGAAGAGGAGTGCATGTTCCCTAAGGCTTCAGACACAACCTTCAAGAACAAGCTGTACGACCAACATCTTGGCAAAACTAATTGCTTCCAGAAACCCAAACCTGTCAAAGGCAAACCAGAGGCCCACTTCTCCCTGGTGCACTATGCCGGCACAGTGGACTACAACATCGTCGGCTGGCTGGACAAGAACAAGGACCCCCTGAACGACTCTGTAGTGCAGCTCTACCAGAAGTCCTCAGTCAAACTGCTGGCCTTCCTGTATGCTTCTCATGCTGGATCAGAAGGTAAATGCTTATATTTTGATTGAAGATGACTGGTATCATTCATTAAAAATGCACCTGATGAAATTCTAAATGGAACTGTTGTTCATAAAATGTCATGTAATGATGTCGTATAAAAAAATCTTTCCACATAAGACCAGTTGAATACAATACACCGCTTTACTTTACTGGTGCAGAGGCAGGTGGCGGCAAGAAGGGTGGCAAGAAGAAGGGTGGTTCATTCCAGACTGTGTCTGCTCTCTTCAGGGTAAACACAATTTAATCATGCTCATATTTTAAATACGTCACATTTTCATTGTTTTACCCGTAAATGTATATGTTGAAAGTATTTAATTCAATACAAAAAATCTTCCCATCCTACAGGAGAATTTGGGCAAGCTGATGACCAACCTGAGAAGCACTCACCCTCACTTTGTCCGCTGTTTAATTCCTAATGAGTCAAAGACACCAGGTATGTGCAGCACTGGTAGTTGTAACTGACTATATAATAAAATGATTTATATTACAATGTTCCACTTATTTTACATGTAAATTGCTAACAATATTTTATAGGCCTTATGGAGAACTTCCTGGTCATCCACCAGCTCAGGTGTAACGGTGTGCTGGAGGGTATCAGGATCTGCAGAAAGGGATTCCCCAGCAGAATCCTCTATGGTGACTTCAAGCAAAGGTAATGTTTAAAGGAAAAAAAATCTACTGTTGGAAGAGGAAACTTTCCGATGCATAACATACAGAACAGTTGGTGCTGAATAAAAATCCACTAAAAATGTTTGTACAGTAACCTGAATGTGACTTAGCATTTTAACACCAGTGATCTATTATTGATATCCACTTTAACACAGATACAAAGTACTGAATGCCAGTGTCATCCCTGAGGGACAGTTCATTGACAACAAGAAGGCTTCAGAGAAACTCTTGGGGTCAATTGATGTGGACCACACTCAGTACAAGTTTGGACACACCAAGGTGAGCCAGTGATGAGACTTCCTTACCCAAGTATACACTGACTGTCTGACTCGTGTCTTACATACAGTATTTAGTGTAATGATTGACTTTGAGTGACATGTACCTTACCTGCTGGTAGGTGTTCTTCAAAGCTGGTCTGCTGGGTACACTGGAGGAAATGCGTGATGAAAAATTAGCCTCTTTGGTCACCATGACTCAGGCCTTGTGCCGAGGTTACGTCATGAGGAGGGAGTTTGTGAAGATGATGGAGAGGAGGTAATACCCGCGCACAGAAAATTAGAAAAATTTAATTTCTGAAGTTTAGCATCCATTCACAGCCAAAAAAGTGAACTTTAATCCATTTGCCTCCCTAGTATAGTGTCACTTGCAAAACTTTGCTGAATTGGAAAAACCTCAATATTATTTTTTCCCAAATTAAGCCATGAAAGGTATATACAGTAGAAAATGTAAACATTTTGTAACTTTACTTTAAATACAGGGAGTCAATTTATTCTATCCAGTACAACATTCGCTCATTCATGAATGTGAAACACTGGCCATGGATGAAGCTGTACTTCAAGATCAAGCCTCTTCTGAAGAGTGCAGAAGCTGAGAAGGAAATGGCCAACATGAAGGAGGAGTTTGAAAAGACCAAGGAGGAACTAACTAAAGCTCTGGCTAAGAAGAAGGAGCTTGAGGAGAAAATGGTTTCTCTGCTGCAAGAGAAGAATGACCTGCAGCTTCAAGTGCAAGCGGTATGAAAGCATTCGGATGCAGTCAGCAGTGTTGCCCACAGAATCTGTGTTGATTTTTTCATCAGGTTAATCATGCAAATAGACTTAAAAGCACTTATTGCTGCACATTCAGAATAAAAAGTCTTTCAACTTAATATTCTATTCAGGAAGTGGAAAATCTCTCAGATGCGGAGGAAAGATGTGAAGGCCTCATAAAAAGTAAGATCCAGCTTGAAGCAAAACTCAAAGAGACCACTGAAAGGCTGGAGGACGAGGAGGAAATCAATGCTGAGCTGACAGCCAAGAAGAGGAAACTAGAGGATGAATGTTCTGAGCTGAAGAAGGACATTGATGACTTAGAGCTGACCTTGGCTAAAGTGGAGAAGGAGAAACATGCTACAGAAAACAAGGTTAACATTTAAGCAATGATTCATTTATACTTCATTTTCCAATTCATACTTAATCTAACAAGACTTGAAATACCTCATTTAAGGTTAAAAACTTGACAGAGGAGATGGCTGCCCAGGATGAGGCCATAGCCAAGTTAACCAAGGAGAAGAAAGCCCTCCAAGAGGCACACCAGCAGACCCTAGATGATCTTCAAGCAGAAGAAGACAAAGTCAATACTCTGACCAAAGCCAAGACCAAACTTGAGCAACAAGTGGATGATGTAAGTACCAAACATATACAAAAAACTGTTATTAATTATACATATGCAGTGAGAAGGTATAGAAGCATTCAGCTCCTGTTTTTGTAACAGCTGGAGGGTTCTCTGGAACAAGAGAAGAAGCTACGCATGGACCTTGAGAGAGCCAAGAGGAAGCTCGAGGGAGACCTGAAACTGGCCCAGGAATCCATAATGGATCTGGAGAATGACAAACAGCAGTCAGAGGAGAAGATCAAGAAGTAAGGAAATTTTTAAAGGTTAAAAACGTTTAAAATATCAAAACATTCCTGAACAAAAACCCTCGTAAATCCGCCTGATTTATATCTATAGGAAGGACTTTGAGACAAGCCAGCTTCTCAGCAAAATTGAGGATGAACAATCACTTGGTGCTCAACTACAGAAGAAGATTAAAGAACTCCAGGTATATTCTTCATGTCCTGAAATACAATTTGTGACAATAAAAAATTTTGCATGCTAACCTGTCAAAATCGTGCACTTCCAGGCTCGTATCGAAGAGCTGGAGGAGGAAATTGAAGCTGAACGTGCTGCTAGGGCCAAGGTGGAGAAACAGAGGGCTGATCTCTCCAGGGAACTTGAAGAGATCAGTGAGAGACTTGAAGAGGCTGGTGGGGCAACTGCTGCTCAGATTGAGATGAACAAGAAACGAGAAGTTGAGTTCCAGAAGCTTCGCCGTGATCTTGAGGAGGCCACCCTACAGCACGAAGCCACTGCTGCCGCTCTTCGCAAGAAGCAGGCCGATAGCGTGGCAGAGCTGGGAGAACAAATCGACAACCTTCAGCGTGTCAAGCAGAAGCTGGAGAAGGAGAAGAGTGAATACAAAATGGAAATCGACGATCTATCCAGCAACATGGAGGCTGTTGCCAAATCAAAGGTATGTGGAGTACATGTGTCATTGCAATTTCCATAAGTTGATTACATGCAAGACTTCTATATTAAGTATTTTACACATTTTAACAGGCTAATTTGGAGAAAATGTGCCGGACCCTTGAAGATCAGATGAGTGAACTCAAGAGCAAGAATGACGAAAATGTTCGTCAGCTGAATGACATTAGTGCACAAAAAGCCAGACTTCAGACAGAGAATGGTAAGTAGAACTGAAAAGCACTTCATAAACAAAAAGCACCGTTAAAATAAAAAGAATGTAACACTCTTTAATCTGTTTAGGTGAATTCAGTCGCCAACTGGAAGAGAAGGAAGCTCTAGTTTCTCAGCTGACGAGAGGCAAACAGGCCTACACTCAGCAGATCGAAGAGCTCAAGAGGCACATTGAAGAGGAAGTAAAGGTGACGGAACGGAATATTGTTGAATGTTCTCTTCCACGGACATGCTGGATGCTTTGAAAAACAATATGAAAAGACGATGAAAGAAAAGCTACTCACTCATATTTATTCACCCTTAATGACTTTTAGGCCAAGAATGCCCTGGCCCACGCTCTGCAGTCAGCCCGCCATGACTGTGACCTGCTCCGTGAGCAGTATGAGGAAGAGCAGGAGGCCAAGGCTGAACTGCAACGTGGAATGTCCAAGGCCAACAGCGAAGTGGCTCAGTGGAGAACCAAATATGAAACCGATGCCATCCAGCGCACCGAGGAGCTTGAGGAGGCCAAGTAAATGCACTAGTTTTATAGCTACACTTTACAATCGGTGAGAGTGACACAAATAACATGAACACATCACTTTCTCTCAAGGAAAAAGCTTGCCCAGCGTCTGCAAGATGCAGAGGAATCTATTGAAGCTGTGAACTCCAAGTGTGCCTCTCTGGAGAAGACCAAGCAGAGGCTGCAGGGTGAAGTGGAGGATCTCATGATTGACGTGGAAAGAGCAAATGCCTTGGCTGCTAACCTGGACAAGAAGCAGAGAAACTTTGACAAGGTAAATTAAATCCTATTCTAGGACTACTTTGTCATTTTTGAATTCCGACAGTAGCCCCATTTGTCTTTGCTTTTACAGTTATTTCAAGCACTCTATATTTCTCATTCCTTCTACTGCTAATGTTTCTATAGGTTCTGGCTGAATGGAAACAGAAGTATGAGGAAGGCCAGGCAGAGCTGGAAGGAGCTCAGAAAGAGGCTCGTTCTCTCAGCACTGAGCTCTTCAAGATGAAGAACTCCTACGAAGAAGCCTTGGACCATCTGGAGACCATGAAGAGAGAGAACAAAAACTTGCAGCGTACTTACATTTTATTACTACATATTAATGAAGAGTGTCAATTTATTGTATGTGCGACTGACTGATGTTTAAAATCAATACAGTTCTTTTACTGAACAATTGGAATTAATCCATTTATTGCCCCAAATTGACCTCTTGAGCAAGTTTCAATATTCTTGTTTTCCCTGCAGAGGAGATCTCAGACCTGACTGAACAGATTGGTGAAACTGGAAAGACCATTCATGAGCTGGAGAAGGCTAAAAAGACAGTGGAGACTGAGAAGACTGAAATACAAACTGCCCTTGAAGAAGCTGAGGTAAGCATACAAATATAAGAAATTTAATACTGGGGTATTTTATCTTACAAAGACTCAAAGTATGTTTTCTTGTATTCTTTTCCATGAAATCAATAATTTTTCCTTTTTGAGTTCTCTTTTTTTTTTCTTATCTTGTTTTTGGTAATTATTTTTTAAATTTATTTATTCAGGGTACACTGGAGCATGAGGAAGCCAAGATCCTGAGAGTCCAACTGGAGCTCAACCAGGTCAAGGGAGAAATTGACAGGAAGCTCGCTGAGAAGGATGAGGAGATAGAGCAGATCAAGAGGAACAGTCAGAGAATCATTGACTCCATGCAGAGCAGTCTCGACGCTGAAGTCAGAAGCAGGAACGATGCTCTGAGAGTCAAGAAGAAGATGGAGGGAGATCTCAATGAGATGGAGATCCAGCTCAGTCACGCCAACCGCCAGGCCGCTGAGGCCCAGAAACAGCTGAGGAACGTCCAGGGACAGCTCAAGGTATGTCTGTAATTGTACCTCTGTGAGGTCCAATGAAAACACAGTATGTTTTATAAGAAGTCATTCCTTAAAATGTCTTTTCATTCCCCAAGGATGCCCAGCTGCACCTTGATGAAGCCATCAGAGGACAGGAGGACATGAAGGAGCAGGTTGCTATGGTGGAACGACGGAACACCCTGATGCAGGCCGAGATTGAGGAGCTGAGGGCTGCTCTGGAGCAGACGGAGAGAGGCCGCAAAGTGGCCGAGCAGGAGCTGGTTGATGCCAGTGAGCGTGTTGGTCTGCTGCACTCCCAGGTAAGGGTGACTTTCAAGTTGACATTGTGATGTTCAGCAAAATATCTTTACAACGCTCAACATATATTTATTACCTCAGAACACAAGCCTCATCAACACCAAGAAGAAGCTGGAATCTGACCTTGTCCAAGTCCAAGGAGAGGTGGAAGACACCATCCAAGAAGCAAGGAATGCTGAGGAAAAGGCCAAAAAGCTATCACTGATGTGAGTATTCCTTCTTTTCATTTCACCTCTTCATAACACTAAATCACAACCAACCAATGTAAACAACCACTTGTCCCGATGACTGGGAGCCTATCCCAGAAACACAGGCCGCAAGGCTGAAGGGGGAGGGGAAACACCCTGGACGTGATGCCAGCCTGTTGCAAGGCACCCCAAGCAGGGCTTGAACCCCAGACCTGCCACACAGTGGGCACCGGCCAAACCCGTTGTGCCACCACACCCCCCCACGCTAAAATACTTGAGCATAAAAGCATATTGAAGTGAAGAGTATTATTCTCATGACATATAATCAAGTGCGAGAATCAAAAATTTAATATACAATCAAGCTAAACTACTGTGACTGTAATTAAAATTTCAGGCAGCAATGATGGCAGAGGAGCTGAAGAAGGAACAGGACACCAGCGCTCACCTGGAGAGGATGAAGAAGAACCTGGAGGTCACAGTCAAGGACCTTCAGCATCGTCTGGATGAGGCTGAGAGTTTGGCCATGAAGGGCGGAAAGAACAGCTCCAGAAACTGGAAGGAAGGGTAAGATAGTTTGATGGTAAATAATAGATACTAACAATATGCTCTTTGACGGAATGTTTGAACTGTAAGGAAAGGAAGATAAGTTCTCAGTACTTTTCTGGTTTACTAATATAATGTGACGAAAAATATGAAATATTTTCCTTTTCATTTACAAGGTGAGAGAGCTGGAAAGTGAGGTTGAAGGTGAACAGAGACGTGGAGCCGATGCCATCAAAGGAGTCCGTAAATACGAAAGGAGGGTCAAGGAGCTCACCTACCAGGTAAGATTTTACCGCTGCTTATTAAAACACGGTACGGTGAAGAACGGCTAAGCACCGTAACCTCAATTCAACCATCTTTACTGCCTGCAGACTGAGGAGGACAAGAAGAACATAACCAGACTGCAGGATCTTGTTGACAAGCTGCAGCTGAAAGTAAAGGCCTACAAGAGGCAGGCCGAGGAAGCTGTAAGTCTGATTTCCTGTGTAAGATGTTGTGTTTCTGACAAACAATGTATAACTGAGGTCTTAGACATTGAAATAAACCGAAAGTAAACTTGTTTCATTTGAGGAATCACAGTTGAACGTGTCCACTGACGAGCTGTTTGACTCCTTCACAGGAGGAGCAGGCCAACACCCCACCTGTCCAGGTACAGGAAAGTACAGCACGAGCTGGAGGAAGCTCAGGAACGTGCCGACATCGCCGAGTCTCAGGTCAACAAGCTGAGAGCCAAGAGCCGTGATGCCGGCAAGGTAATTTCATAGTTCAGCTGTTGCTAATTCTCTACAACTATATTTATAAGTATTCTTGTATTTTTGCAAGTTTTAATTTTGCAACACTTAAATATATTTAAATTGTGTTCATGTGTTCAAGTTATAGGAACACATTTTTCAAGCAAATATAGATTATTAGCAAGAGATATATTTGAAATGCAATTTCACTGCTGAGTTAATGTACATATTTTCATTGTTCTAAATGTGTGATGCTTCATTTTTAAAGGCCAAGGAGGAAGCAGAATGAAAGAAAAACCCTGACGAGAAGTGATATCAAGTGATCATACAATATGATATCCTTGTGAAATGCTTCTTGCTTGTAATTGTTCAGTCAATAAAGGCACTTATTCTTGTTTTATTTTTCTTGCATTATTGTTGTTTTAATGTCGAAAAAAATTTAATTCACATAGCTATAAATCTACATTAGCAATTATAATGTTTTAAGCAATTTTGAAAGAAAATTAAATGCAACCAAGATCAAACAAATGAAATATGTTACAAAGTTGAAATATAGGAAAGAGCACAATGAAGTGTTAAAAATTAAATTCCACCAAGAGTCTTCAATTTTGCACACTGTGTATGTAAAATTATCTCCAAAATATTAAAAAACACACATACATTCTGAACCATTCATTGTTATCCTTCTTAGTCTGCAGTTCCAGTATTAAGGCGGTTAAATTCAAGTTTGTTTCATTAGTGCTGTTATTGTTTTGTTGCTTAATTCAGTTTCTGTTCAGTTGCTTAATTCGGACTGCAAGTCATAATGTACATGTTACGAATATCACCAGAAATAACGTGTCATACAATCACTAAACCTGAATCTGAGATACTGCACTGATTTCATGTGTAATATCTGAATGATGAATCATGTTGAGAAAAAAATGTAATGGTTAATAAGGTGTGTTGGCTGATAACACTACATAGAGTTCATTGGAAGTTGCTTTGGAGGAAAGCGTCTGCTAAATAAATAAATGTAAATGTAAATCTGAAAATTCAAGAGATTCTAACTAGCTATACTTCTTCAAGTCTAACCATGTCTTACTTCTGAACATACTACTAGTACTTTTATTAGCAAGTTAAATTCTAAGTGAGTGGGAGTCACCCATTCAAGGGGCAATGCAAGTCAAACCCTCATAAGATGAAACTGCACTGTGTATATAAAAAGACATAAAAGGATGAAAAACTACTCTTCACAAGACTCTTCAGATCTCATGAGTTTTCTGAAAAACATGGGAGGTGAGTGCTTACCTCTGAGTATTGCATGTTTCCTCATGTCATTCCATCTGGAAGAGCTGCTTAAGAGCCACTCTTACAACGGGAATCTTGAACTTGTTCCACAAACGGCGGTCTTCTCAGGGCTGATTTGATGAAGAAGTTATTTTTGTATTTGGCCCTAATATGAAAAAGCTATTAGGGGTAAGATTTCAAGAATGACACTTAAACTGAATGTGTGAAGCCACTTTATCATATCCATAAACCCTTCAGAATTTAAGTGCCCTATCCATTTTTACCCAACATATTATATTTCACAAGGAAAATGGTAGGCAGCCAGTGTATAAGCTGTAATTTTATAATTTGATACTGTGCCAGCACAGAAAAATTTTCAAAGTGAGTTGTCACTGTAGAGAAGCTCAAGAAATGTATTTTAAAAAATGTATGTATTACCTCTATATTTTGCCTGTATTACTGGTCGGGTGGGGGTGCGGTGGCGCAGGGGTTGGACCTCAGTCCTGCTGTCGGTGGGTCTGGGGTTCAAGTCCCGCTTGGGGTGCCTTGCGACGGACTGGCGTCCCGTCCTGGGTGTGTCCCCTCCCCCTCTGGCCTTACGCCCTGTGTTGCCGGGTAGGCTCCGGTTCCCCGTGACCCTGTATGGGCCAAGCGGTTCTGAAAATGTGTGTGTGTGTGTGTGTGTGTGTGTGTGTGTGTGTGTGTGTGTGTGTACTGGTCAGGTCCACTGACATGGCACATGCCACCTCTGTCTCGGGTGGAGGTAGAGGTACTTGATGTAAAGAATTTCAAAAAGAATAATTGCTATCATGTAGGGGGTGTGGTGGCGCAGTGGGTTGGACCACAGTCCTGCTCTCCGGTGGGTCCGGGGTTCGAGTCCTGCTTGGGGTGCCTTGCGACGGACTGGCGTCCCGTCCTGGGTGTGTCCCCTCCCCCTCTGGCCTTACACCCTGTGTTACTGGGAAGGCTCCGGTTCCCCGCAACCCCGTATGGGACAAGCGGTTCAGAAAATGTGTGTGTGTGTGTGTGTGTGTGTGTGTGTGTAATTGCTATCATATTCCAATAATTAATATAACCAGGAATTTGCACTAAAATGGTCAACAGAAAAATGGTATAATGTGCAGTGTAATCCATCAAGTTTTAAATAGGTCTAAGGCAGAGTAAACTTTTTAAAGGCAGGGGAAACAAAAAACAACTGCAGAAATATTCTATTATATTACTGGTCCTGTAGAAGCATATTGGTAGAGTACTGCACTGCAGTAATGGGAATAGCCTTGTAACCTGAAGGTTGTTGGTTCAAGCCTGGATGCCTTTTACAGCTGTAGAGCTTTTACAAAAGGAATTTGTTTCAAATTGTTCCCATGAAATGCCCAGCAGTAGAAATCGGTGATTTATTACAACCCTGTTTGGATAAAGGAAATAAGCTTAGCAAAGAATAATAATTAATATTATGGATTTAGCAGTAAGTTCAAACCCGTTATGTATCAAGTTCCTTTCACAGCTAGTTGACCAATATTTCAGTGAACAAGATTTTGGGGAACTGGCAATTTTTAATTAACTCCATGTTATCCCATTTATACGACTTCAGCCCTCTGGCACTTAAACACGCTCTTTTCTCTTGAAAGTACTGAGACATTTTTTCACCTCTTTGGTTCCTTAAACATGTCATTTTCTGCCCATATATTCCACAAAACAGTGAAGATCAATGTACTGAGTAGTGTTTTCTCCTGTTGCTCAGTGACAGCCCACAGCTCCAATTCGCTTCAGACAGAACTCCATTTATATACACACACACACACATTGTCTGAAACCACTTGTCCAAAGAAGGGTCGCAGGGAGCCGGAGCCAAACCGAGCAGCATAGGGCGTAAGGCTGGACGGGGAGGGGACACACCCCGGGTGGGACACCAGTCCCATCGCGAGGCACCTCAAGTAGGACTCGAACCCCAGGACCCGTCGGAGAGCAGGACCCCGGCCCAGCCCGTCACACTACCGTACCCCACTTCATGTATATCACATGACTAACACTTTACCAGTGTTCATTCCAAGTCTGACAAATAGCTTTCACTGTAGCTACAATATGATTTAACATCATATTCATTTTATCTAATCATAAAGATAGAAAAACATTTTTGCTACAAGCAAGACCTTTTCTAATGGTTTTATTTGCATAAATAGGTTTTGGTGAAATTCACACACACATTTCCGAACCGCTTGTCCCATACGGGGTCGTGGGAACCGGAGCTAACCCGGCAACCAGGGCGTAGGCCGGAGGGGGAGGGGACACACCCAGGACGGGACGCCGGTCCGTCGCAAGGCACCCCAAGCAGGACTCGAACCCCAGACCACCAGAGAGCAGGACCCGGTCCAAACCCACTGCGCCACTGGCGCCACCGCACCCCCCAGTGAAATTCATGTAATCCTTAAATCTTTTAGCGGAAATGGTTTAGATTGCACTTATTTGAATGTAGGAAGTTCACAACAAACAGAAATTATATATCGTCAAATAGCTAAATTTGTATGTTTAAGCTAGGATTACATATGACACCTCCACTAGAAAATAATGAGACTTTTTGGAATGTGTCATGTGTCACATATGCAATGATGTAAGCCAGTTTTTACAGTCCAGTCCACTTTCGTCACTATCATATCATCTTTCAAGTGGAAAAACAGCTGAGTTGCTGAGTATCTTAGATTTAAAAGGTATAATCTGATCCCTGGTGATGTAGTTGCCATATTCATGTAGGAATATTTGAAAAGTCATTTGGCAAATTTAGCTCACAAGTTAGTTGGACTTCCTAAACCTCCAGTGCCACTAATACCTGAGCAACTACATGTGAGCTTTGTCACACAAAAGCACATTTGCAGTTTTGTAGCATAAATCCATTATACGTAAGAGACAAGTGAAGTGTGTTAAAGGAAGTGCTGAATGGAGCAAAACACACATCATCAGGTAAGGCCAGTGACGCTGCCACACCTGGGGAACAAAGAGCTTCAAAACAGGTAGAGCTTTCTCATCCCCATACACAGCTTGTTTTGCAGATCAAGCTCAGTAGCAAAAAAGACACGAAAAAATCTACAAACACATGCAGTAACATACACTCCCTGACTTTCATGAACCATTTGTCCCTGTCGCAGACTGAAGCCGCTGCTGCAACCAGTGGGCACTAGGCTAGGAGGGGTTCACGCTACATGGGACACCAGTCCACACACACACACACAGGGTAGCCCCACACACACACACACACACACAAACAAACAGAGAGTTATACTTTAGAGACAATGCAGAGTCACCAATTTACCCGTGAGGCATGGGTACGAACTGTGAGAGAAAACCAGAGCACCTAGAGCAGACACAGGGAGAACCAGCAAACTCCACACAAACTGAGATGGATTTGAACCTATGCCCAAGCAGCACAAGCCCTGTGAGGCAACACCACCTGCTGGACCACCATGTCTCCCTCAGTAGCACATAATCTTAGATAAATATAGTTTTTCATAATTAAATGTAAACAACCCAAGCTCCAGCAACAGGCTAGAAGCAGGTGTACTGGATGAGGATCCTTCATAAAGTACAAGGGAACGGACAATAAAACAATATCACACACATGCTCTTCTTGCTCTTTCTCACCACAGCTTCATCAAAAGCACCACCAAATGAAGGCAGACAAACCGTCATGTCAAGAAATGGATATATTCTTACCTAGGCTTGATTTTTACAGTTATGATTTCCACACAAGCAAGGATGAATCTGGGTAAGATACAACCGTCTCTGCTATTATGTAAAAATGCTGTACTAAATAAGTGGTATTTCACCTGATGGCAATATTATGATAGTCAACATTACAACAAATACAATTGTTTAGTCACTACAGCAAGCAATAAATCAAGTAATAAAATCAAGTTTCACGTTTTTCTCTGATAAAATGACAAACTTAGTGGAGACCAGTAACACTCACCTCTGGCCAGCAACTTCTGTCATGTCAAGGGCACATGCTACTGGACTCACCTTGAGTGATATGACATAAAGGGGTGGGACTCTAGCTCCCTGCACCCCCCTCCCAGGTATCAATCTCACATGGAGTCAATTTATGTCTGTATGTTGACTGATCCTTATAGCATGCACACAAAATATCAGCTGTCCATTATTTTCCAGCCAATGAAATAATCAGAGGCTTATGCTAAAACATCTGCAACCTTACACCAGTGGTATGTGAGAACTCCTCCACAGCTGATTGGGCTGCTCTGCTACTCCCAGTCACCATCCGCTAAAAAGGAGCGATTCGTTTCAACTGCACTCACGCAGGACCATCATCTCGTCAAGATGCCCCTTGTCTCTCACACCTTAGTGTTTAGCATGAATTATTTGAATATTGTCGACAAAATGTTTAACGTGTCTTATGGTCAACGATGCCAGTGAATTTAAAGAGGATAATTTGCAGATCCCAAGGAGACCGCAAAAGACATATAAATAACTAAGAATGGTGTCAACTAAATGCACCACAGGAACGATTCATTTTGGAAGATGGATCTTTCAAAGGTGTGAGTGACATTTCTACAGTAGAGGATGAAGCCACTAAAAGCATTGAAAAAGATTCATGATTCATTACGAGCTCTGCAACACTTTCATTCAGGAATAATGAGTACAAGAGTGCAGTAAGGTGAGGTAAAATGGCAAATAAAATATAGAATGAGATAATACTGATATGAACAATAAATAAATAAATAAATAATGCAAATCACAATCACTGAAGATACAAAGGTAACTTTAAAATTTGTTGTCCTGAAACTGTCTGTCACCAGTGAATAAATTGACAGCTGCTACTTTCAATTTACTTATTTTTAAAAATGCAAGACTAGCACAAGCACTGCAACAGTACACCAGTGGCATCTGCATGCTTCTCCACAGCTCACATGCAGATTCTGCAATATGAACTCTATTAAAAGTCTATTAAAAAGACTGGTGCTCCATAAAACTGTAGCACCTTAATTCAATCACTCACACATTTACCGTTTCAAAATTTCTGAAGACTCTGAAGATGAGAGATATTTATAATGTACAATATATTGCTGGTTGCTAAAAATTCTATAACTATTGAGTCCAGTATTCCACATTATTTGCTAATTATGGAAACATCCTGTCAAAATCCAGAACTCAGCCTGATTAATCTCAACATTAAGCTTTGAATGAGTAAAAATAGAGGTGTAAGGCTTTAAAATCAAGACAAAATATGTAGCGCTGTTCAGCCGGTAAAGGGTATTTCTAGAATCATTTTAAAATTCTATTGCATATGTGTAATTTACATATGTGTAAATATTTACTATATATGCCGTCGTTTATGCCAGGGTAAAATAAGCACAAGTGTTACAGACATATGCATGGGTTGTCTTGTTAAAGGGCCTAAAAGCATGCCCAAATAGAGCAGGCTGCTTTTGCTGAGCTATCAGAAAGACGTCTATAAAACCTGTAGCTCCACAACCCTCTGAGGACTCACTGGCACCTACTCAACAGGTGAGTGAACAGTAGTGTGACATGGGCTTTGTACTTCCAGGGCAAGAGGTGGCTTCAGGTGTAATACATCTTCAGTAGTATCATTATAAATGTAATACATCATGACATCTTAATGATAGTAATGAACAAAGCAGTAACTTACCCTGCCGCTTCTCAAAATTAAAAAGATAATTTTGTAAAAGGTTTACTCCAAAATTTTTTTTAACATCGAGCAATGCCAAAGCGCTATGCAACCTTCTCAAATAAATCACTACGATTAACCATAAGTTTATTCTACAGCATCAAGTTCCAGCAACTACAATCCTTCTCTCTTGGCATCCACGCAGGTAAATAATGACTTTTCATGCCTGTATGACTGAAAGTTGCTGACTGCTGGTTACAAACAATCAGTGCCCATTATATTCAGAATTACACAATTAAATGTCTAAACTGCATTGATATTTTGAAAATGACATAACAATTAAGTATGGTGTGGCATTGTTTGGTAGGGATGGTTAGGTTTGTGGAGTTGCGGCATTTGTTGTGGGTGAAAGGCATCTAATGTGTGTGGAGAAGGTTGCGTCTGGAACATCAGACTGCACTGTTGAGCTTTCCTAAGGTGTCGTGGGCCTAATTCAACAAAACACGGGCCAAGGGAGGTGCCCACCTGAGAGGAGGTGTCCACAACCTGAATTAAATAATTATGTCAGCACCCTGTGGTTGATGTGGTTGGAGAGGAGATTAAGCCGCTTGGTCTCGAGTCGTGGAGGTGTACGATGGCAATGCTGGATGTTTTTCTCTCCGGCTTCATGGTGAAGTTGGTTGGACTGTGTCCTTCTGTACAGTTGTAATATTTGCATAGGGTGTAACATCTTGTCCTGTGCATTTTGAATGTTTTTGGCAGCATACTGGTAGAGAAGACAGAACTGGTTCCTCAAAGTACTTGAGGTACGGGTTCAAAAATGGGTTTAAAACTGGCTCAGAGTTAGAATAGAGTTTATATATTTTTCCCATACTTGTGTGTTTTCTGCCATACTCCTAACACATGTGTTTTAGGCAAACTGGAGACTCTAAATTGCACATAGTCTGTGTCAGTAAATATTGAACTTTGCATGTTGGGTAAAAAAAAAAATTGGTTAACCTTCTATGGATCAGGCAAACATTATTTTCCCATTTAAATAAATAGTACTGAACAGTTATTTTTGAGAGTATTCACTCGACGAGCAAACTTTCAGGAACCAGTTTTGCTTGTTGTGTGAAGGAAGCCTGTATATCCTCCACCAATTAGCTAAGTCAAAAAATGATATTCATACTTTGACTTCTATTGATCCTTTTCTTAAAAGAGAAGCAGAAGCAATAATGTTACTTTTCAGTGTGTCTAAATGCAACATATTTTATATTGAGATATTCAGAACGCATCTTCTCTATAGTTGCTGAAGAGCCACCATGAGCACGGACGCGGAGATGGAGTGTTTTGGCCCGGCGGCCGTTTTCCTCCGGAAGCCAGAGAGAGAGAGGATTGAAGCCCAGAACAAGCCCTTTGACGCCAAAACAGCCTATTTTGTGGTTGAACCCAAAGAGATGTACGTCAAAGGTACACTCGTGAGCAAAGAGGGTGGCAAAGCAACCGTTAAGGCTGATGACGGGCAAGTAAGTAAAACCGTAAAACACGCAACTCAGAGGACTTCTATGTAGCATGGTAAAGTGTTTGGAACCAAGGGTAAAACTCATTCCCTTGTAATTTCCTCTGCATGAGAAGCATTATGCAATTTAATGCTCGCAAAAGAAATAGTTCAACAAGAGAATCCATCTTCTAATAAATCAGACCTCCAAGATAAAGAAAGGAAGTATTTTAACTATTGAAGGAAGTGATAACCTCTTTGTGATATTTCACAATGTTGCCTTTTCACAGACACTAACTGTTAAGGAGGATGACATCCACCCCAGGAACCCTCCAAAGTTTGACAAAATTGAGGACATGGCCATGATGACCCACCTCAATGAACCTGCTGTGCTGTACAACCTCAAAGAGCGTTATGCAGCATGGATGATCTACGTGAGTTCTTTGATAAATTCAAAACAATCAATGCATATATTAAAGAGTAATACCGAAGAGAATAACTGTCCATTTGTTCTTTTCCAGACCTACTCTGGGCTGTTCTGCGTCACTGTGAACCCCTACAAGTGGCTCCCAGTGTACGATCCTGTTGTTGTAAATGCCTACAGAGGCAAGAAGAGAGTTGAGGCTCCTCCACATATCTTCTCCATCTCTGATAATGCCTATCAGTTCATGCTCACAGGTAAGAAGAATATAAAATAAAGTGCATTACCACATTTCACGTACATTAAGAGTAGTGTACAATATTCAACTATTCCTTATCTGTTTATGAAACATTTGAAGGAAACATGCCCTACTTTTTCTTACAGATCGTGAAAACCAGTCAGTCCTGATTACGTAAGTATATGTATCAATAACTGATTTAATATTTGAAGAACAAAATTAAAATATTGGGGATAAACAACAAATAACTAAAATATCAGTTCATTTCTGTCAGTCAGCACATGACTGCCCAGTTTACACTGGCGTGAAGGAACTCCATTCATGCATTATCGATACTGTTGCTTTAGACAAATATCTTAATGTGTGACTGTTGAGCTAGTATTAAACCAAGGCAATATATGTATTGCACACGACATTAATTTCTATATATTCTATCCATCCTCAGTGGAGAATCTGGTGCAGGAAAGACTGTCAACACCAAACGTGTCATCCAGTACTTTGCGACAATCGCAGTTTCTGGACAAAAGAAAGTGGAGCCTGTGGCTGGAAAAATGCAGGTCAGAGACAGTTAAACTACATCTATAACACAGACTTATGTGCTATGACAAAATTATGAATACTGCAATATCTTCTCTCAGGGTTCTCTGGAAGATCAAATCATTGCGGCGAACCCGCTGCTGGAGGCATATGGTAACGCCAAGACTGTGAGGAATGACAACTCCTCTCGCTTCGTAAGTTGAGAAACATTAAAACTACCTGCTGCGTCAATATACAGAGTACTTTACAATATAAAACAGTATTACTCTATAACACCCTCTACTTTCAATTAACGTCTAGGGTAAATTCATCAGAATCCATTTCGGAACCACAGGAAAACTGGCTTCCGCTGATATTGAAACTTGTGAGTCTTTTTATCCCATATTTTCTTTGCCAGTCATTTATCCAGAGATACCAGCAAAATAAATGTAAAACAAAATCTGATTCCTACCAACAGATCTGCTGGAAAAGTCAAGAGTAACTTTCCAGCTGTCAGCTGAGAGAAGCTACCACATCTTCTATCAGCTTATGACTGGCCACAAACCAGAGCTGCTCGGTAGGTCTTCCATGTGAAATGGAAATCACTTCTTATGTGTCTCCAACGTAGACCCTTTAATGTTTCAATGTTCCTTTTGAAAATCTCTACAGAGGCACTTCTCATCACCACCAACCCCTACGACTACCCCATGATCAGCCAAGGCGAGATCACTGTGAAAAGTATCAATGATGTGGAAGAGTTCATTGCCACAGATGTAAGTAGATCTACAACTGAAGGGCTTTCTATACTGTCTTTTATCAATGCACAGCTTGTAAAGTGATGTGTTTTGAATCACCTAGACTGCCATTGACATCTTGGGCTTCAGTGCTGACGAGAAGATAGGCATTTACAAACTGACTGGTGCAGTGATGCATCATGGGAACATGAAGTTCAAGCAGAAGCAGCGAGAGGAGCAGGCTGAGCCTGATGGCACTGAGGGTAAATAACAAAATAACCCAGACCAAACAGAAATCCACCTAGAATTTAAGAGCAAAAGCAAACACATGTTCTTTGTAATTCAGTGGCAGATAAAATCGCCTACCTTCTGGGCCTGAACTCAGCTGACATGCTGAAAGCTCTCTGCTACCCCAGAGTGAAGGTCGGAAATGAGTTTGTCACCAAGGGGCAGACTGTACCTCAGGTAGAGAATATCCTGTATATTCACCATGATCTATGTAGCTGTGCACACACTGATATGTTCAATATAATGTAAAACAAACAACAAATATTCAGACTTGAAAGACTATGGAAAAACCTTCTGTTCCATTTTGCACAATCAGGTCAACAACGCTGTCATGGCTCTCTGCAAATCTGTCTATGAGAAAATGTTCTTGTGGATGGTGGTGCGCATCAATGAGATGTTGGACACAAAGCAGCCGAGACAGTTCTTCATTGGCGTCCTGGACATTGCTGGATTTGAGATCTTTGACGTGAGTGCATTTTACTGTGGTCAAGAATTCCCCCCAGGTCAAATGTCAGTAGAGACCCTGAGAGAGTGACCTTAAGAAAGGTGCTTGATCTCAGTACCTTTAGTAAAATACCCCGCCGTACAAATGTGTAAAACTGTAATTCATAATATATAAAAGCACTCACTAAAATATCATCACTGATTTTCTCTGTCATGGTAAAGTCTGCTGTAATCAGAAAGTCTTTTTCTTTGACATTATCAGTTCAACAGCTTGGAACAGCTGTGCATCAACTTCACCAACGAGAAACTGCAACAGTTCTTCAACCACCACATGTTTGTTCTGGAACAAGAGGAGTACAAGAAAGAGGGGATTGAGTGGGAGTTCATTGACTTTGGTATGGACTTGGCTGCCTGCATTGAGCTTATTGAGAAGGTACGTGACATGGCCTTCAACAGCTATGGAAGAAATCCCATGTTGTCACTCCTCGTAAAGCTTTAAGTAAACGTTTCTATGTTTCTCTGTTCGACAGCCAATGGGCATCTTCTCCATCCTTGAAGAGGAGTGCATGTTCCCTAAGGCTTCAGACACAACCTTCAAGAACAAGCTGTACGACCAACATCTTGGCAAAACTAATTGCTTCCAGAAACCCAAACCTGTCAAAGGCAAACCAGAGGCCCACTTCTCCCTGGTGCACTATGCCGGCACAGTGGACTACAACATCGTCGGCTGGACAAGAACAAGGACCCCCTGAACGACTCTGTAGTGCAGCTCTACCAGAAGTCCTCAGTCAAACTGCTGGCCTTCCTGTATGCTTCTCATGCTGGATCAGAAGGTAAATGCTTATATTTTGATTGAAGATGACTGGTATCATTCATTAAAAATGCACCTGATGAAATTCTAAATGGAACTGTTGTTCATAAAATGTCATGTAATGATGTCGTATAAAAAAATCTTTCCACATAAGACCAGTTGAATACAATACACCGCTTTACTTTACTGGTGCAGAGGCAGGTGGCGGCAAGAAGGGTGGCAAGAAGAAGGGTGGTTCATTCCAGACTGTGTCTGCCTCTTCAGGGTAAACACAATTTAATCATGCTCATATTTTAAATACGTCACATTTTCATTGTTTTACCCGTAAATGTATATGTTGAAAGTATTTAATTCAATACAAAAAATCTTCCCATCCTACAGGAGAATTTGGGCAAGCTGATGACCAACCTGAGAAGCACTCACCCTCACTTTGTCCGCTGTTTAATTCCTAATGAGTCAAAGACACCAGGTATGTGCAGCACTGGTAGTTGTAACTGACTATATATAAAATGATTTATATTACAATGTTCCACTTATTTTACATGTAAATTGCTAACAATATTTTATAGGCCTTATGGAGAACTTCCTGGTCATCCACCAGCTCAGGTGTAACGGTGTGCTGGAGGGTATCAGGATCTGCAGAAAGGGATTCCCCAGCAGAATCCTCTATGGTGACTTCAAGCAAAGGTAATGTTTAAAGGAAAAAAAATCTACTGTTGGAAGAGGAAACTTTCCGATGCATAACATACAGAACAGTTGGTGCTGAATAAAAATCCACTAAAAATGTTTGTACAGTAACCTGAATGTGACTTAGCATTTTAACACCAGTGATCTATATTGATATCCACTTTAACACAGATACAAAGTACTGAATGCCAGTGTCATCCCTGAGGGACAGTTCATTGACAACAAGAAGGCTTCAGAGAAACTCTTGGGGTCAATTGATGTGGACCACACTCAGTACAAGTTTGGACACACCAAGGTGAGCCAGTGATGAGACTTCCTTACCCAAGTATACACTGACTGTCTGACTCGTGTCTTACATACAGTATTTAGTGTAATGATTGACTTTGAGTGACATGTACCTTACCTGCTGGTAGGTGTTCTTCAAAGCTGGTCTGCTGGGCCAGCTGGAGGAGATGAGAGATGAAAAGTTGGCAACTTTGGTCACCATGACTCAGGCATTGTGCCGAGGTTACGTCATGAGGAGGGAGTTTGTGAAGATGATGGAGAGAAGGTATGACCTGCACATAAAAAAAAAAAAAAAACAATAAGAAAAGTGGAAAATCAGCATAAACGAGAATCCAATTATTCTGTTATAAGCAGATGAGTCACACCTAGTCAAAACATACATTTTCCAGTTTATTCATTTAAATTTTTTCACTTACTGATTTCCTAATGGGGTGCGTGGTGGTGCAGTGGTGCAGTGGGATGGACTGGGTGCTGCTCTCCGGTGGGTCTGGGATTCGAGTCCCGCTTGGGGTGCCTTGCGACAGACTGGCATCCTGTGCTGGGTGTGTCCCTTCCCCCTCCGGCCCTATGCCCTGTGTTGCCGGGTTAGGCTCCGGTTCCCTGTGACACCGTATGGGACAAGCAGTTCAGACTCTGTGTGTGATTTCCTTAAATTTCAATTTGTAGTCAACCTGTGTTCACATGTTCTAGGGACTGAAAGCAGTAACTAGCAACTTTTAGAGCCAAAGGCAGCATTTCTAAAAACCACACTATCAGCTACCCCCTTAAAACAAATAGTAACAAAATAAATTTCAAAAAAGAGACATTCCACCTTTTCCAAAAATTACACTAATCATGCCAGACTCCTAAATAATGTAAATGTATTTTTACTTTCATTTTTAAACAGAGAGTCCATTTATTCTATCCAGTACAACATCCGCTCATTCATGAATGTGAAACACTGGCCATGGATGAAGCTGTACTTCAAGATCAAGCCTCTTCTGAAGAGTGCAGAGACTGAGAAGGAAATGGCCAACATGAAGGAGGAGTTTGAAAAGACCAAGGAGGAACTAGCTAAAGCTCTGGCTAAGAAGAAGGAGCTTGAGGAGAAAATGGTTTCTCTGCTGCAAGAGAAGAATGACCTGCAGCTTCAAGTGCAAGCGGTATGAAAGCATTCGGATGCAGTCAGCAGTGTTGCCCACAGAATCTGTGTTGATTTTTTCATCAGGTTAATCATGCAAATAGACTTAAAAGCACTTATTGCTGCACATTCAGAATAAAAAGTCTTTCAACTTAATATTCTATTCAGGAAGTGGAAAATCTCTCAGATGCGGAGGAAAGATGTGAAGGCCTCATAAAAAGTAAGATCCAGCTTGAAGCAAAACTCAAAGAGACCACTGAAAGGCTGGAGGACGAGGAGGAAATCAATGCTGAGCTGACAGCCAAGAAGAGGAAACTAGAGGAAATGTTCTGAGCTGAAGAAGGACATTGATGACTTAGAGCTGACCTTGGCTAAAGTGGAGAAGGAGAAACATGCTACAGAAAACAAGGTTAACATTTAAGCAATGATTCATTTATACTTCATTTTCCAATTCATACTTAATCTAACAAGACTTGAAATACCTCATTTAAGGTTAAAAACTTGACAGAGGAGATGGCTGCCCAGGATGAGGCCATAGCCAAGTTAACCAAGGAGAAGAAAGCCCTCCAAGAGGCACACCAGCAGACCCTAGATGATCTTCAAGCAGAAGAAGACAAAGTCAATACTCTGACCAAAGCCAAGACCAAACTTGAGCAACAAGTGGATGATGTAAGTACCAAACATATACAAAAACTGTTATTAATTATACATATGCAGTGAGAAGGTATAGAAGCATTCAGCTCCTGTTTTTGTAACAGCTGGAGGGTTCTCTGGAACAAGAGAAGAAGCTACGCATGGACCTTGAGAGAGCCAAGAGGAAGCTCGAGGGAGACCTGAAACTGGCCCAGGAATCCATAATGGATCTGGAGAATGACAAACAGCAGTCAGAGGAGAAGATCAAGAAGTAAGGAAATTTTTAAAGGTTAAAAACGTTTAAAATATCAAAACAT